>NC_048901.1:18546194-18703802 GCF_011077185.1 Oxyura jamaicensis | reverse complement strand
AACGAAAGAAAGAGAGAAAGAGAGAAAGAGAGAAAGAGAGAAAGAGAGAAAGAGAGAAAGAAAGAAAGAAAAAGAAAGAAAGAAAGAAAGAAAGAAAGAAAGAAAGAAAGAAAGAAAGAAAGAAAGAAAGAAAGAAAGAAAGAAAGAAAGGAAAAGGAAAGAAAAGAGAAAAGAAAAGAAAAAAGAAAAGAAAAGAAAAAAAGAAAAAGAAAAAGAAAGAAAAAGAAAAAGAGAAGAAAAAGAGGGACGGGGAGGGAGGGAAAGAAAGGAAAGAAAGGAAAGAAAAAGAAAGGAAAGAAAGGAAAGAAAGGAAAGGAAAGAAAGGAAAGAAAGGAAAGAAAGGAAGAATTAGGGGGTCTGTCAGTAGGAAACATGAACAACACACTAGAACAAAGAATTTGACAGGGATGGTCAACTTTTATTAAAAGTTGATTTTGGAAGAGAAAGTGTCAACACTGCAGAGATGAATGAGGATGGCACAGTGGCTTTATAGTTACCAGGAGGTTGGTGAGACGAAGGCTGTTGCAAACCTCCTTTGGCTTTTGAACCTCCTTTTTAGCTATTGAGCTAAAAAAAAAATCCTCTATGCAAGGTAATAGAAGCAACACACCAACTGGAATATTACCTCGAAAAAACATATATAATAGCAGCCAATCTTGAATTTGACCTCCCAGGTGTATTAGATGGGCTAAAATTATTTTCCCCTTATACAGTTTCTGAGTTGTTCTAATTCAAGGATAAAACACATACAGATGGAAGAAAATCATGTTGACGTGTCAGCACGGAGCTTCTTCCAAATGCACACACACACACCAAAAAAAAAAAAAAAAAAAAAAAAAAAAAAGGAAAACAAATCTTACTTAAAGCTTCACAGAGAACTCTTTCCCAGTGTAGCAGCTCCCTGCTGTGCAAAGGGCCACACTCAGTGAATAAGCTGATCGGCAAAACATGTCAGTGAGGCAAGCAGAGCAAATCAGTGATGACC
Organism: Oxyura jamaicensis; assembly: GCF_011077185.1. Lineage (NCBI taxonomy): Eukaryota > Metazoa > Chordata > Aves > Anseriformes > Anatidae > Oxyura > Oxyura jamaicensis. The sequence continues at coordinate 18,702,817 of NC_048901.1, read as the reverse complement.
TTGTCTTGAAGAATTAAAGCTTGACCGCAGCACTGCTGGCCTAGAGCTGTCCTTAGCTCCACTGAACTGCCCTGCGGTAAGGCCAGCAGGCTTAAAAATACCCCCACACTGCCAGTGCACTAGCAGCATGTGCACACGGCAGAGTAGGGACTGTCGGTGCCCTGATCCTTCTGAGCACCCTCCCAGCTGGGCCTGGCTTCCCACCACGGCTCCTGCTATGTAGGCACAGCGCGGAATAGCCAACACGGCCAGGGGCTGGGTGCCTGACAAGTGCACTGCTGAGCTGTGGCCAGAAATGCTTCCATTCAGCGTGGTGTCAAACTGCCATGGCAGCAGGTATCTGCTGGCAGTGTGAGTGCAGCAACAGAGGGGACCAGTCCTCATCTGCACTGATGGCAGTGCCTTCATCTGCCTGCAGTCACTGTCCAGTCCACCACAGTTAGACAATCTAACACTCAAACTAGATAATCTGACTCCTCTCTCCTCCTTTCCCCATACACAGTGTCCTGAGCAGGCCGTCCCTGCCACCTTCCTTATGCAAACATCGTTGCTGTCTGCCTTCTTAGAGGCCTGGTTCAGGGACGCACATGGGCAGAGAACATTCCTGCAGCCTTACTTTTCTGCCTGTTAAAGTCCCCAAACCAGGTCACCACGGGGGCAGGCAAGCAGCACTGCAAAGGAATGGTATCCACTGAATAAGACGCAGTTATGTAATTGTAATTAATTAGAACAGAAATGTATTATACTCAAGCATTAGTAAAATTAATACGGAGAACGATACAGAGAGAAGAGGACAACTCCATTTGTTTTGGTGGTAACTAACCTCAGGGCTGGCTGTACACCCCTTGCTGGTGTGTATGGCAGGGTCTGGTAATCCTGATAAAGTTACCTATGGTGCTGAAAATGCTGCATTCATAATGAGGAAGAAAATATTCTGCTCCGAGCTACACAAATGCCCTTTGCAAACCAGTAGCTTAAATATAATTGTGCTGGAATTACTCCGCTGATTTTCCTTTCTAAGATGGCCAGCTTTGTGAACAGCAAGCAAGTACAAAACCAAATAAATCTATAGCTGGCAATTACTCCAAACACCTGCACCAACCAGGCTCATTAAAAGTAATTGAAAGGCATGTAAATGATGCTCTACCATTAACCTGGCTCAATTATTCAGAGTTGGTATGTCAAGCTTTTAACCAGCCCCAAAGACAGCACCGCCGGATGCTTTTTCTGAGAGAGAAATGAGAAAGGGGAAGAAAGCAAGCTGCCGTGTAACTCCTTGTTGTGCCGGACCAAAAGGAGCAGAGAGAAATGATCCAGAAAGACCTTTAAAAAGGGGCTGTGCCTCCGGTCTTAGCAAAGGTCTGGTTTTATATGCAAGGACTTCAGAGATGCAGCCCAGCAGCCCTCTCCTCTGAAACCTGTTCCCACCCCTTGTATAGTATTTAAAGAGGCCTTGTACAGGCCTTGGCCAGATTCTGCTCTGGTGCTTGCATGAGGCTGCACAGCATTTGGAGGGAGATGTGACTGAGGGTTCCTCCTGCCCAGAGAGCAGTGACCAAAGGAGGTGGCTCACTCAGGCCTGGGGACACTTCTGCCTCTCTTGGGCCTAAGGGGATTTGGGAGCCAAGTGCCTGTAGGCCTCAGAATATCCCAGGCGGGAACTAGAAGACACCTTTTTTTCCCCATGAGTCAACTTGGCAGCTTTATACCTGGCTTGTGACTGAAAACTCTTAAAACACATCAACATAGCACCTCCGTGCGTGGAGACGGAAAGCTCCAACAGCAAGATGTCACCAGGAGAGTTAAAGGGGGGTTGTGTGTGTTTATGTGTGCCTGTTTGTGTCTGTGAGCATGTTAAAATTACCTTTACTGGGACCTGTGTCAGCCCTACTGTCCGCAGCTGCTCCTTCCCACCTCTGCTGCTGTACGCAGCACTTTCTGACTGGGCTCCAGGCAGCTTTCATTTACCCTGGTAAATGGCACGACCTTAATTTCTGTCAGTGCAGCTCCATCAGCCTCCCCCCGAAGTAGGTCCAGATTTGTTCAGAAACAAGGGGAGAATCTGATCCTAACTTTTTAAAAACAAATGAGTTTCCTACACCCTGGGAATTTTCAAACATGACACATCCATCAGTTTTCCTTTCTGACTAACACTTGGCAAAATGGAACTGTCAAAACTTTTTAATTCAGACCAAATTGTTTGTTATTTGTTCCAAGCCACATATTAAATGTCAGTGGGAAAAGTTTCCATACAGCCGTTGTGGGCACACACACACATCGCTACTCAGTGACCTACGCCAAGGAGCAGCCCTGCAGAGGCTGAAATCCTCCGGGGGACGGCGTGAAGGCACAGCGGGGCCCAGCAGCTCCTGCTGCTGCAGTAAATCCTGCTTTGCCCCCTGCAAGTCCCTCTGGTCCTGGAGTCTTTAGAGGTGAAATCATCGGCTCTCCTTCTTTTTTGGCACTAAAAATACCTCTGAGGCAAGGACAATGTGGCATATTTTCCCTGCCTGCCCATCAAGCTCTTAAAAAATTAAGTTATTAATCATCTAAACATTCACCTCTGCGGCACGAAGGCTCTCTGGCCAGAAAGTCCCATAGGCAGCTCTTTCAAATATCACCCTGCTTCTACTGAGGATTTTTGAATTAAAAACAAAAAACTGAGGTACGGACAAATGCACTTTGTGATAACGGCTGCCCAGCACTATGCTTTTAAAGTCGTCAGCTGAGTTTCTAGTTGATATTTCACTAATTTGCTTACTTGGTCCAAAAAAGGGAAACAATAATAATAATAACAAAAAAAGCACACACACAAAACACAAACCAACCCCACATTCATTGTGCAGTTTATCTGAGGTCTACAGAAACAGCAAAGCATTCCTTGCAAGAAGGAAGAGAAGTTTGCAGCAAAATTGTTTTGTAGCAGATGTATCAATGGAAAAAGTTAGTAACTGGGAGTGTTCTCTCCTTCCTTGTCTCTCAGTTGCTATTAGCGCTGGTCTTTTGGGTGTAGCTTTCCTCTTGGGCTTCTGTGTTTGTTTTACGTATTGCTTTCCTCTTCCTTTTGGTCAGGAGCCTTTTTATGATCAGGCAAGATAATACTGAGCAGCGGCACCGAATCTGCAGGACAAAATGAGCCTTTGCTTTAAATATCCAAGAGACAAATGGAGGTAAGTGGAAACAACCAGATCAAGCTGTTTGGGTTGGGGGATTGCTGTCAGCTCATTATTTGGAGGTTGCTAATGACTAGTGCATTGGATTTGTTTTGTTTTGTTTCGTTTTCCCCAGCAATCTGACTGCAATGTTAAGAATTTAAAGTCTAGCTTGAAAATATACTGAAGTAGTGATCTCATTCAGGCCTTTGGTATGGATTACGGAGAGTTGGTTAGGATAGAAATCCTTTAAGCAGGGTTTACTAGGCCTTCATGGCAGACCTTAAGTACATTTTCCCTCTTCCTTTTTTCCCCATCTTGCAAAGCATCTCAGTACTTCTGATTCACAGTGCACACTATAGCTAATCAGAGAGTTTATCCTGCTCCTATTATCTTCTTGTATTTCATATATATTACAGAGGTAGTATTTGCTCAGCTGTACTGAATCCTACTATGAAAGCAGGGTGCAGAGGGCAGTTTCTGGATGCACAATGAATCCCTGTAACTAATAAAATATAGCATTTGCTCTGCTGGAAATATCAATGTGAAGCCATAATGCTAGCACAGAGCTGACAGGGTAAGTGATCCCACTTCATAATCCTATAATGTTGATACAGTTTGGTAGTACCAGCATAAAAGAGATACTTAGAGCTAAGCTGGACTTTGAGATAAATTGAAAATGGTGTCTTTAAAGGAAAACCATTCAGTACAGGATTTGATGACATGCAGATCTTTTACCCATGGGGTGCCACATCGGGCAGTTAGGTGGATGAAAATAGTCTTGGTTATTGTGTTGTACAAACATGCCAAAGGTTTACCAGGAGAAAGGGGTTCATGTCCGTGCAAAACTACTCATGTGCATCAAGATCAGACATTAAAAATAAATATTGATAGCCTTTCTTTCTGTTTTCTAAATTATCTTTCAAGTATCTTGAAACTTACTGAGATGTAGGGGTTTTTCCATCCTGTTCAACAAATACTTCTGAAAAATCATTCCTTGTCTGCAAACCACTTCCAATGTCTAACCCCAAGTCACATTAGTTCTGCATGCACGCTTAGAGTATATTTTTGGTCTCCAACTGCATTGTCATGATTTTTAGAGTTAGGTTTCCAGACTCAGCTGCCAAAAATAGAAATCAATGTTATTTACTGTGCTCTCAGATGTGCACAAAGGTAGTTCATGTGTGAAAGAGTTCCCAAAATATTTTGTAGCATCTACACACTTCCTAAATTAATTTATTCTCTTCACATAGACCAGACATAACAGTCTTCCATGTTGTGGTGTACAAGAAAGCAGAGTTGCATTTTGTTGGGTGAAGGATATGTAACTTACGTGAGGACTGCAGCTCTGCAAAGGTTTTAGGACAAGGACCAGCCTTGAACTGGGACATCTGAATCATCTTTGGGTCGGTAACACCACCTCTGGCTGCTCTTGTTCACTTCCTGCCTGATCTCCTCTCCCATGTAGACCCAAAAGTCCTTAAGGCAGGAACTTTGCCCTACTGGGTGTTCATACAGTGCTTCTGTGTCTTGCTGTTAGTTAGATATCAGCATTGCACGGATGATAAATCAAATGTGCTGGCTTTATTCTCCCTTTTCCACAGCAAAAAGTTCACTAAAGCAGATGGAAGTTTTTACACGGCAGTAGCAGACCTCAAATTATGACAGTCACTTCATCGGTTTCATGGAAACACTGAGTTAAACTGCATTTATGTTGGCAAACCCATGCCCAGAGGGCTGAGTCACTCTGCCTGAAGCAGCAGCTATGGCTTCTTTGAACATTTGCTTTTTCAGAGTACAACCTTCCCCCTCCACCAAGGCGTCCAATATGCTTCTTGCTACAGATGTTTGCTGTTTTTTACATTACAGTGAGAGAGAGACAGAGTCAGTCACACTTCCCAGCCTGGTATCCAGGGAAGAAAGAGAAAGCACTGTGTCAGGAACAAACACAGAAAGAAGACAGCTGAGTAATATTTATAATCCTGAACCACTGATGCAGACAGAAACAGGGATGTACAATCATTACTAACCTATACAGTTATTTTCATAGCCTGATTTTAAACTCACTTATATGAGGGATTATGTGCACTGCCTTTCCAGTTTTTCTTTTTTTTTTTTTTTACACAACTTGAAGCTGCCTCCAGCCTGTGTAAAATCTGAAGGAGCAGATTCTGGCCTCATAGAAATAACCTGCTGGTTATGCATGTGGTCAGCAAAGCCACGTGAGGTACTGAGAGCAAGGTAGGACCAGCCTCCCCCTCTCTCCTGAGCTCTCAGCTGGAGCACAGACCTTGGCTTTCTGCTGTGAGCAGTGCAGAGTTACAAGTTCTTCTGCTCCTCACATTTTGCCCAAATTATTCTAGTTGGATTTCTAAAATAGAAAGGCGGGATCTTGCTAATTGTAGAATCCAAAGCTTAAGAAAAATGATACACAAAGACAAGTACACAAAACAATATCCACCTGTTCTATAAAAACATGGTGAGAGTCAGTGGGGAATAAAGAATAGGAAATACTAGAGCAGCCAAAAAAAAAAAAAAAGAAAAAGAAAAAAAAAAGCATAACACAGGGAAATTAAAAATAAAATAGAACTACCTTGAAACCTCTGAATTGGAAAACATCATTAGATAAGAGGTGACTGGTCTCCCAGAAATTATCAGAAAGGCATATTGAAGTCAGTAGGCAAATTTGAACATAGGATATATATGTATATATATATATAAAAGGAAAAACTATTCTATAAATGCCTGAAATGTTAGAAAGTAAAATATTTTCAAAAGCAAAGCATTGGGAATGGGCAAAACCAGAATTTGAATATCTTCTATTCAGTTGAATTATCTGCTAATCAATGCCAAATATTTGACAGCCATTTAAAATCATTTCTCAAGCTAATTTAAAAAAATAAAATAAAAAAGTTGCTTTCCCATCCCCTCAATTAGAGAAAAATCATCACATCTTTTTATGCTGAGAGTTAACTGATGTATGTCATGTCATATATCACTGCCTCTGCATCTGACAGGAATCAAAGCAAAGATTTTGAAAAGCAAGTGTCTTTGAACTGCAAATTATGCTTAACAAAGAAAGTGTTTCAGTTGTTGTTTCTTAATGAAATTTCTACTTTTACATAAAAGATTTGTCTGACACTTTATTTCCTGGATGGTATGAAGCTATGCTGAAACCAGCAGTTACCTATTTATTTCTGATTATACGGTGGTGTTTAAATAAGTGGAAAAAATGTCCAATTTTTTGCATATCCAAAACTTCAGGTGATTTATTGAGAAGTACTGGCAATATTTATCTTCCAGTAGATATTTTGTTCTTGATACGTGTGCAGACATTAAAAAGTATCTAAAAGTTTGGGGTCTTAGAGTTTTAGCTCAAGTTCTCTGTGCTCAAGAATTTCTGCTCATACTTTCATCTTTCCTGATTGTTTCTCCAGGGCCTCATTCTAAATTGGGTTTAAAATACCCAGGCAAAAGCTTTACTCAACCAAATCTACACACACACACACAAAAAGAGCAATTACTAAACAGAAGGATAAGTCATATGGAGAAAAAAAAATGCAACCCCTCAGAGCCTCGTATCTTGACTAGCCTCCTTCTTTAATTTTAGTGCTTCTTAAGCCAGGCCAGAAATTGAAACTAAGATAGACCCCAAGAGTCCTGGAGTTAGGAAACAAATAATATATATATATATATATATATATATATATATATACACACATACACACACATATACACACATGTACACGAACACACACACACTACTGGGCACAGGGAATTTTAATTAGCAAGAGCAGAGGTTGTTTTGTATATCGACCTAACACTGCTATCATTTTGCTTAATATGCAAGAGCGAAGAGAGGCTTCTTGCTTGGTTGCTGAAACCTTAAATGTGTGCAGGTAGGAAAGCAGAACATACAGTATATAACAGGTTGGAGGGAAATAGAGAAGAACCAGCATCCGATTGGGTTTGGGATGGTAAGTTCCAGCAGCTTTATTCACTCACAGAAGAAACCTAGGTTGAGGGGATCTGAGTATACCTTGTAAATTAGGAAGCTTCAGGATAGGAAAGTACTGGAATATGAGGTCACAAAAAGCCAAGGTGTTGTAGAGAGCTGCTGGTAAGTCAGGAATTGATGGTAAAACCTGCAGTACCTGGTATGGGTAAGCAGGTTTTAGAAAGTTACTCTGTATCCCTGGAATTGCGGAATTTCACAGTATTAAGCACAGCAGATCCAGAATTATTTTTTTAAATAATATTCTGTGGTTTATATTCCATGAGCTGAAAAAGGGAATACCCGTTTTGTGCAAGTTCCTCAGACTGTGTAAAACAGCGCAGGTTCAAAAGGGTTGATTCTCATTTTCCTTAAAACTGCTTTAAAAAAGCTTTTTACATTCAGCCTGAGTGTAAGTGGCAGTATGGCCTATTAACTAGCTTACACTTGCTCTTTTCCATTACCGGTTTGTTCCCCATCTTCCTGTGAATTATGTGGATTTGGAAAAAAGGCTTAGAAGATTTTATGGCTAGTACAATTCAGAAACTGCATAGGTGGTAACGTCCAAGAGTCGCTTGTTCTTCATCTCTAGCTGATAAGGCATTCAGAGATGCTGCCATGCAGCAGAGCCTGGGATTAGTTCTGAATTGCCTCTTCCAAGTAAGCCTCTTCGTGCCGTCTTATCTCGGCCATGTACAGACATTCATTACACCCACCCTGCAGTTTATATGAGAATATTTAGGGGTTTAGCTAATTTGACTGGAATTAAGGTGTGGATGTTTGATACTAGAAACCATCAATAACGTGCTGACACTATTACTCTAGCGTTGACTAGTTTGGACACTGTAAAGGTGCCAGCTTGATAGCACTTTTCCCGTGTTGTGCTGCCCTCCTGCTGTACCTGCCACTGTGTCATTTCCAGTGCAACGACATGGCTTTTCCCAGCTACAGCCTGGCACCAAAGCTGGTAAGGGGCAGAGGCACAGCACGCAGCCAGAGCACAGGGAGGTCTCACCAAGGCCCTGCTGCTTGCAGACTGCCCTGTTGTCACACAGTTCCTGACCCACTGGGTCTGGAGAAGAGAAAGAAAAGGACGATGCCCCGAACACAGGATATGCTTCATCACTGTACAGCCTAAACAGCCTCGGTACATTAATTAAAGGAAGCGGCCGTGAGTGCTGCCTGTCGAGGTTGGAAGCAAACCTTCACATCCCCTTCACAGTGCAGCCTCTCTTGGAGAATTGTAGGCTAATCACATTTGTTACAATTAGGGTCTTAAAGGCAACCACGTAAGTACATTAGTCCAAAAAAATCCCATCTTGCCAAAAATTTACCCATGCAGATTCCCACTAACAATCTTACAGGCAGAAATTAGCATGTGTTTCCCATTTTCCAGTGCTGAGATCTGCGTGTCTCTAAAGGATGTTTCCTTGGAGCATTAGTAAACCACGCAGATATTTCAGCAGTGGATGTTTTCTACATCAGATCAACCTCACAGAGAGAACCTATTAGCTGTTCAGCTATTAGCACATCTTTTACTCTTTATGTGTTTGTGGGTAACTCTGGAACCTCCCCTTACTGATGATTCTTGAGAACAGGTTAGAGAAATCAGAGGGAATTAGAAAATGTAAAGCTGACTGTGCCCCAGGGCAACAGATGGGCCAGGTGACTTTAAGGGGTTCGCAGGCACCATTTTCTGTGATTTCTGTAATTTGATGCTTCTGTTTCACTGACTGGACAGCTGGCCCTCTATTAGTAGACAAGTAACTGCAGCGATGCAGCGTGGTTTAGATGAAGCCAGTTTGGAGTGTTTGCTTTTGCTTTATGAGCAGTCATCCTGCTCTGGAGGGGAGCTAACAGGCTACACGCACACCTGCTCTTTGTCTGTGTTTTCAGACATCTGAAACGCTGAAATCCTTCCCAGCAAAAGAAAGGTTGTGCATGCAAACACTAGCCATTTTACAGCTTTTTGGAAAAATACCCAGTTGTCCACAACAGCCTGTGATACCATCTCAGTGACATGGATTACTCCTCCTCATGGATACTCTTATTCCAACTTTTAACTTTTAACTGGGGAACGGACTGCACCTATATGTTAGGAAGCAGAAGTTCTGAAAAACAGAACAAACGTTAACAGTTGTGGACCTTACTCGCCAGATGAGCCCCCAAAACCTTGATGTCTTATGAAAGGCCAGTATTGGCATATTCAAATATAACCCAGGTTAATTAAATTAATCCTGAATATCTGACAGTATCCTGGCCCTGCCTGTTTCTCGTCTACTTAGGTCACCAGTTTCAGGAACAGTGCAGCACTTGGCTGTGTGTTACTGGGAGAACTGGGAGAAGGCAGGGCCTTGCCGTGCTGGAGAGGTAACAGCATCAATTCTGTTCTCACCTGCGTGGGGTGAAGTCAGGCACAGCAGCAGGTCCTACTGCCTTCTGTGGGAGGGAAACAGCAACACTTGCAAACACTTAAATATGATTTGTCCAGCCTCACAAACCGCTCTTGCAAAGGGAACGCCTGCCTGCCGCTGTCAGTTCTGAGAGGCACCAGCTTTGAACTGGGTAGCTCAGGAGGGCATCAACAGCTTCCCATCGTAGCACAGCTTGGGTTTCTACCCATTTTACTAGGCTGAACTTTATGGTGCTGCCATAGTCAGCCTCAAACTCACATATGTTGGTCAACTAGACACTTAAATATCCAAAAGGTTTACTATTTCCAGAGTATTAACTGAATACCTAAATATTTTGGGGTCAGATTTGCCACAGCTCCAGATCTAGTCCTGATATTCAGGTCCTGCTGCATCTGCCCCAGGTGCTCTGAAATTACCGCACTCCTGTCCTTTTAAACATCCCAATTTCATACTCCTTTCTGCAGATTTTCTATTCTTTATAGCAGACATACGACTGCTTTCAGTTTCCCTGAATCCTGTGTATTACACATGCATTCAACACTTTCAAGAGTTTTGCTAAGAGACTGAAAGACCTGGATTTAGAGCTGTTTATCACAAAGCAAATAATCTGAAAAATATGCCTGTATTTGAGCAAGAAGAGCCAAGTCCTCACGTACCAGGAGGGCTTTCATCTTCCTGCAGAAGTCATTCTCCAAATTTGTAATCACAAATGTACACACAGGGAAACTTAAGATTTATCCAAGTCATAAAATGCCAGGATTTTAATTCTTTAACTGCTAGGGAATACATACAACTCACTGCATTATTTCAGAGGTTTGTTTTTGTTGGCTTTTTTTTTTTTTTTCCCTTTTTAAATCACTTTCTGGTCTCTTTTTAAAATACATGTCTTGAAAGGCTCCTATTTTTGTACCTTAGGCGTTGTAATAAATTGAAACCGATGAATGCAATTTGGTTCAGATTCACGTGTTGAGTCATGAGTCCTCCTCAAGTACTCGTACTGGAGAGCAATAGGCAAAGCATGTCCATGTAAGGGGATTGGCAATAGCTTTGGAAATAACTGTCCTCCTTCCCAGTCTGCACTCATGAGCCATACTTCCAACTCCTTTTTTTTTTTTTTTTTTTTTAATAAAAGCAAATAAAAGCTTTGTCTTTAGGCATCAGATATGGTCTCTAACAATCTCTGTATCAGTGTAATTCCATAAGATGTTAAGGGAGGCTTAGAAATGTGTTATAACCTCAGTGGTCTGAGCCTTACGTCGTTAAGATTCATGGCAGTATGAGAAGAGCCTTTTTTCTCTTTCATCTTTTTCAGTCAACACTAACTGAACAAAGCCAAACAAGCGGTTTGCACAGTTGTCACCCATCATATACCTACTCTTTTATTATACCCATGCAGCATGTTAAAAATCAATGCTAATATTTTGTCAGTTATTATTAAACTGTTTTTCAATGCTCTAAATCTCCAGAATGCCCGAGCTGACAAGGTGATCAGAGCCAAACCATTCCCAGCGCTGCTGGTTCAGAAGCACGCTGCCTTCCCGGGTCCTGGCGTGCCTGCCCTAGCCCCGGGCTGCCACCGTGCCTCCACCCTGCCCTCAGCTCTGCCCCTGAGCTCCTGCCCACTTTGAAGAGTTCACTTTGCTGCCTGCAGCATATGTCTGACTCGCCTTTTGCCTCCTTTTACCCAAAGTATTTGCTTTCATGTAACTGCGTGAGCTGTACCGCCCCAGGGAACCAGCTAGGGACTGCTTTTTGCTGCTCTCACTGAGTACGTGAGCTCTGCAGTCCTATCACCAAGCCAGTTAGAGAAGTGCCTGGTTTTCTCCCGGTTGTGTTAGTTAGGTGTACCTTATCGTGCGCTTTGTTAAGCCAAAGGTGTGACAGGGATCTTCCCCAGGCACAAGCACTGATCCAGCTCCTCGTGTAACGGGGAAGCAGTGCTCGGGCAGGACAGGGTTTCAGATGTCGATGGCCTCTTGTATTTCCAGGTCCTAGCCAGGAAAATGTGTCGAAAAACCATTTGAAACAATTTATAATCTAATTTTGTGGACCTGAATAGTTCAAATAAACATCTGAGCATGTTTGTTAAAGCAAACAAACTGCCATTCTGAGCAGCTGGAGGTTTAACCATCCCCAGAGCAAAGTCCATCAAACCTAGAGATGTGGCAAACCACCAGACAGCTGCATGTGTGTCATTTTGATGGTCACACAGGAATGCCCTCTGGGCAGGAGAGGATTTATGAACACTCTGAAACCCCCAATGTCTCATTTCTGAGCTTCCCATGGCAGTATATTTCTTCTTCCATTTTCACTTTGCTCTTAAAGCTTCACTCTCCATTTAAACCCTCTAAGGAAACTCCCTGCAAGATAGATGTACATTACCCTTTCAGGAGAAAGCAAACCTCTTTCAAAAAAAAAAAAAAAATCTATTTAATAATGTCCCTTGTCTCTCTCTCTCTCTCTCTCTCTCTCTCTCTTTCTCTCATCTTCTCTAAATATTAGTTCAGAAAACAGCTTTCACTTATAGCAATTTCACTGCCATAATCCAGACAGTATGGATTATTTCTGCAGTGACAGTCTAATGCTAATTTGCAGGAGTAGAAGGCAATTTGCTATCCTAACGAATTACTTTTGTCCTTGGATGAAACCGACAGCAAAGACAGTGCCCCTGGTTAATTGGAACCACTAGAAAGATATCCATAATGCCCTATATGTGAAGCCTAGTGTTGGAGATGTTATTAACATTCAATTTAACTCCTACGGAATTAGGACTAAAGCATTATACTCATTTCTAAGCAGAAACCTCCTTGGAAATAGCTTGATGTACTGTTTTGAAAGATGTCAAAAGATCACGTCTTTGTAATGACCAGGGAGACGCAGACCCAACACAACTGGCTGTACAAGAGATTTTTCTCAGAGCTGCCACCACGGATAGCTGTATACAACACACACCAAGCTAATAAAAGTAAATATGTATTTTTTAAAGTTAAAAAAACACTTCATTCACTCTGATTGTGGGATACCCATGTATCATGGGGCCTAAGTTCAAGTTCAGCCGTGTAACATAAAAAGCCAGTGTGTGAAGTACAAGATTTGGTGGACGCTTCCCCTAACTGCACCACCACTTAGCAACCCTTAGTGTCCAGACCCTTCAAAGCCCACTTGCTCACGTCAGTGCCTGCAATACTCCTGCTGGTCTGGATACTTGGTCATGAAGTTAGGAGTGCTTAGAGCCATGTAGATAATCCTTGCCTACCAGAAGGAAGGTAAAACATGGAAAAAAATTCTCTTCCAACCATGGTATGATAAGAGAGCTGTCCGCTGAGCTGGTAAGACAGCTAATCAACAGGGGCACAGGGAGCAGCACCGGGGCATGGAGACAGGACAGCAGGACAGCTGTACCACGCACAGCTCCGCCAAGGCTGGAAGTGCAGCTCTGCTCATCACACTCTGCCCAGGACCAAACTCTTCTCTGCCCATGAACCGTGGAGCCTGGCCAACAGCAAGCAGCACTCTGTGCAGATCCACGCCAACACGTGAAAGCACACCTGCCAACATACTTGCGTGAATTGTTGTACCCACAGCTGAGGTCAGTACAAATACTATTTGTTGAGGACAGAAAGTGATTAGCATCTAGCAACTGGCTCTTGGTAGAGTCACCTTCAGACTAGTCAAGCACAGTCCTACTTAATCTGCCTGTGTTTCCAGGGTGCTGATCACCATGTATCTTTGCATCGCTGCCATCCATCACGCCACCAGTTTCTCATCTAAATACTGCCAGCAGCACTGTGAGTAGCTCAGCTCTGACACTCCCTCCTTCTCCCTCTGCATCTTATTATTTAAGTTGCTGCTGGCAAAGAAAAGGAAAGTGGCTGTGTCCACAGTGACATTAGCAGAACTGGCAGCTTAATCAATGCTGATCCGTCCCCCCTCACCTCCACTTCTCTGCTGCTCCTTTTTGAGGCAGAAAAGCCCTGGAAATTCACCACTGTGCCCTGTCAGTCAGCAATAACGCTTATTTCCCAGAAAGCCTTTGGTACCCTGACTGCCTCCAACTGTACATGCTATGTCCCCCCTTCACCACCCAAGGTCCCCTAATTGGAGCCATTGCCAGGACTCCCAGAGCACATACTGCTCTCTTGGTCAGCAGGAGCATCTCTGGCAGCAATCAGGCAGATCGGGGAGCCCTTCTGCTCCCTGCAAATTAGGCATGGGGAAATAGGATTACGAGAGCACCAAAGGCAAAGCAGGTCACCAGAAAGGCTGGGTGCAACCAAAGAAACTTGTTGAAAAGTCTTCCAAAACCTTGGAAACTAGGAAGTTTGTGAATAGTCCCCAGTCTCTCCCATTCCAACAAACTGTGGCTTATCAGTTTAAAAGGAGCAGGCAGACCTCCGCTAGCGATACAGCTCTGCTCGCTCATTGCCACCGGTTCATCGCTGAGCAAGAGCGTAGTCTCTGGAGGGGAGCAGAGCTGCAGATACTTCCTAACATGCACTGCAGGGGATTCACCAGGACATGATCCTCCTGGACTCCAGGACCCTCGCTAAGTCAGGCAGCCCTGGCAGGCAGGCACATGTATGGGTACAGAGCAGCTGTTGCCCCTATAGCCATCATTCTTCCAGTGCATCACAGCGTGCTTCTCTGACACTACCTTCTTTGCAAATAAAGTCAAGGAGCATTCGGGTACCATGCTGTGCAGGTTTCCCTAATGTGTTACTGCATTTCAGGGGGAGCAGTTCCATCTGGTCGATATTCCCACTGTTGTAGCTGCAGGGAGCGGGTTGTGTAGCATCTCTAGATCACAGCGATATGAGCCTAATCAACTCTGTCTCAATTTTCAGGTCTCATTGAAAAGCATACCTTGTCTGCCTTGTCAGTACTGCTTAATTTTCCGCTAAGCTATTATTGAATTCACTGGCAGTAGCTAGCACTGACAGGCAATAAACACAGTTCAAGGGACTGATCTAGGCCACACTCTGGAGCTGAAGGACTCTGACCCTAATGGTCACACAAGTTTGGACAAAGTGTTGTGTCCCAGTTTCCCCATCTTTGACATAAGAATGATGTTTCTACTCCCAAGGGAGGCTGGAATGAGTATATCCTAGAAATACTCAATGCTAAACACTGCTGCCGGTCTAGTTGTCACGTTTATAGTGTAATGGCTTGCAGAATTAGGAGAGTAGAGGACAGCCTTATAGTTATGGGAGATCCGACCTCAGTTCCTGGCTCGTACACAGGTAAGAGGAGAGACCCCAGCCAAGGTCTGGGCTTCAAGCCTCCCCTTCTAGTACAGGAAACAGAACTTTTCCCTCCTGGGAAATTCTTATTTGTGTTTGCAAAGCTACTTGTTACTGTCATTGTTTAAGTGATTAGCTACTTGTACATTTCTAGTATGGATTCAATTTATAAAGGACAAGAAGGAATAACTGCAATTATGAGAAGCTTTGCAATACTCAATCAACATCTGTTTTCTTGTTATTTAATGAATTCTTGCACACCAAAATTAATTCAACAAGGGAAAAGGCTTTCACAGCCAATGCTGACTTCAGTGACTTCAATAGTTATTCACAACATTGAGCGAGACAGCAATTACTTTTGCCCCTTTCACTGCAAATAAGGAGAGCACCATCAGACCCAATACCTACTACAAAAATCAAACAAGATTACTTACAGTCTGGAAAACAAACCACATGCTTTGTGGATTTTCCTGTTAGCGTAGTTTCTAGTCAAGCATCCCTACCAAAGTTCAAAGCGTTAAAGCGGCGCCACGCCTGATAGAGCAGCATCTCCACACAAGTTTTGAAGGAACACACAGAAGTCCAAGGAGGGCAATTAGCATCAAGTGCTGTGTGCAGGCAGCGTCCGCCCCACTGCCTCCCCTCCCCACCAGCTGCTCTCTGTGGCCGCCCTGATGTGCCTGTGAAATCCTGCTTCACATACTGTGTTTTGCTTTTTTTCTGTGTTTCCTGAGGAAACGCTCAAGCAGCTCGTCTCCAAGAAGCATCTGGTGAGTGGAGCTCTGTGGGGCCCTTGCTTTGCAGCAGTTCTCCCCCTGTGGCACACACACTTCTGGCCTTACGGTCAGTGGCTGACCAAGTGCTGCAAATTGAATTCTGTGGAGTTGCACTGACACACACCAGCTGGCTAGTTGGCCTTATTGATTTTCATATGTCTTGATCTCATGCACACTCATATCAATTTATTGGCATTTGTAAAGTTACTCCCAGATCTGGCCTCTCTGCAGACCAGTGCCTAGGCCAGCACAGGCTGTGCTTTTATTGCAATTATACAACTTACTCCACTGGGAAAGTCTTCCCTCAACCCTCTTCTTCTTCAATCTAGACCAATTTTTGATCTAGACTACAGGGCATTTTTTAAACAGATTAAGAATATCTGCTCAGCAGGATGCCAGCTGTATGCTGGCACTTTGGGTACAGTACTAAGGAGAGCTTTGCTACTACAAAATGTGCCTTTGGGGAACTGGATGGGCAAGAAGACAGGTTTGAGTTATGTCTCCCCTAACAGAAGCGGACAACCAGTGACAGAGCCCAGGGTCCTGTGGGTGAAGAGCTAATCAGCGAGAGGGAATCAAGGCCTCATTCTACAAGTTTATCCCTCTGAAAGTTGGGAACAGAGATAAACCCTTCCCTGCATTATGCTGCCCTCTGGAGCAAGACAGGGCTCCCGATGGTGCTGTTCAAGCAGAACAACAATCAATAGTCTCAAGTCTGCCTCTATATTATTGTTGTTTCCAAAACATTTTCCCTGCACAGAGTTTTATTCAGGAGTATTAATGATAAAATTGCTTGCTGATGTGCTTTAACTACAAAGCTAATCATGGTAGCCTGCTCGGCTCCACACACCACTTCCTGATGGAATAACAGGCTTTGACTAAAGAGAAATTTGTAGATTTACATGACGATGCTGCTCATCACATGAGAGTAAGGTGACTTGGATGTGCTCCTTCAATAACCACACTTAAACGTTCAAGCATAACCCCACTGCATTCAGCCTTCCCCAGGGCCCTCCGTGGCCAAAATACTTTTGTCAAGGTGGTGAGGGGCTACCAAAAGTACCGAGGGAGATTGGCTGATGATTCAGGATGGCCCCAGGAGTAAGAAATGTTCTCTGCTTAGTTGGGGTGGTGACCAGCACATTACAAACCTGGAGATGAAAATGCAATCACCATTACAAGCACTGACATCTAAAGGTACTGCCTTTCAGCTCTCCAGGACCGGTGAGAACAGTGATGAATTAACTTGCTAGCTCGATGGTGGCAGGGTACGGTGAAAAGACTGTTTCCAAAATACCTGCATTGCATAAGAGCTTTTGTATAGAGTATAACCACAGCTTGCATAAGCTGAAGGTAATGGGAAATGAAGGAAAGCGAAAAAGGGTGAACGAAAGCAGCTGGTTGTAAGGAATGGGTAAACAGCAAGGTGACTGTAGGAGGGTAGTGGTGAGGGACTTGTCTCACTTGTGAAAATTATTTCCATTCTCCTTTCTCTCTGGTTATGTCTCTATTGTCTGTTTGTCCATTTTATTCCAGGACTGTCTTCTAATATGCATTTATACATTCATCAAATGTCTTGTGCAAAGGCAATATGACTATAAGCTGCACCTCCTAAACACCGGTGTAACAGCATTAGTAACACCTGCCGCCAGCCACAGAGGGAGAACCCTGGGTGAAAAGGAAGTGTCACAGAACCAAGACCCTGTCTTAAGGGATGTTTTTGTCCTTAGTTTTGTTCTGTCTATGCAAGGATCAGGCCTATCTTAAAATATGATCAATAGGAAGGCTTGGAAAAACAGAATTGCACACACAATGCTGCTCTGCTCCAGTTTGTATCAGTCTACAGATGTATTGCCCATCTGTCCCACGCAGAGCCCTGCCATCAGTTTGGCTTTCACCATAGCCCTCTCTGCCAGCCACCACAGGAGCTGTGCAACTCAGGAATGGCTCAGCCCACAGGATTAGAGGATGAACCCACCGTTGGCCTGAGCAGTGCTAGGCACAGGCAAGGTGAGGACTTCATGTACTCATCAGCTCTCCTAGTAAAGAGACTGAGTTTCCTCCTTATTCCCTTATCCCTGACTCATTTTCCCTGGCAGACGTGTAGCATGGCTCTAGTTGCATATAGCCTTCTCATCTCCTTGTCTAAATGTTTGACACCTCTTTCCTCGTCCAGAAAGTAATTGCAACCTTAAACCTCAGCCACGTGCCCCATCTTCCTGTGAAGAGTTAGGCTGACCTGACTCCCCTCCGGTCTCCTCTTGTCCTCCTGATTTCCATCCCTTTGCTCACAGCTTCCCTGCCTCATCCCAGAGTGCAAACAAGCATCTCTCCAAGGCAGACTGACCTTCACAGCTATATTAATAAGGGAATTAAGACTAATTGGAGGAAGTGGTGTTGCCTCCATACACAGCATTATACTAAATTGCTGCACCTATTTCTAGCATACATATTTTCTTATGAATGCTTAAATACCAAATCCAGTTCAGAGCCACAGTAATGGCACCAAGGCTGTAGGGGACAAATCTGTTTCTTAGCTTACCTAACTGCTAGAGTTAGATAGAGAAGTGAATTAATTCAAACACAAAAGTAGGTCTATGAGGAGAAAATAACAGGCATAAAGAACTGTTTAATCTTTCAAGAAAAGGTGTCTGAAAAAATGGCTGGAAAAGGTGTTTGGAAACAGCCAGCTGAGCGGCAGTCAACAAGAAGGGTGGCTTCTTCTAATGACTATCAACGTCAGCATCAATGGCAGATTTCTGGAACAACACAGGATCAGATCACATTCGTGACACCCCCAGAAGTTTTAACTGTATTATATCGGGATCTTCAGACACACAAAAAGAAGTTTTACTTGGAAAAAGCTCTACCCTTACAGTGAGAGGGATTACTTGGTGATAAGGCATTGCCTCTCTCCCACGGGGGGCAGAACTATTCTCAGTTTCTTTCCACGGTAACTTGCCCCTGCCCATCCTGGCGCTGCCTTGGGGCAGAATGGCAGAGGCAGGCAGGAGGACAGAGGAGCCAAGGACATGGCAGAGCAGGCTAAGGGGTTGGAAGCAGACGAGGAGAGGGGTCTGGCAGGGCAGGAGAGGTGCAGGCACTGCTAACAGGGCGTTCCCTGCGATAGCAGGATGCGCGAGCACACCTAACCACAAAATGGGCGACCTGTCCCATTCTCCGGCCTCCTGGCGAAGGCAGGCTGCCCGGTGCTGGTAGACCGCACCAAGCTGGAACAGGACTGCGGGACTCAGGAAAGTTGGGCTCGCCCTGCCTTCATCCCCAAATCCTCTGTGACGCTGGGAAAACTGTGCTCTGTCCTCAAGCCCCATCGTTTTGCAGGCCCTCCCAGGGACCCCCTTTCTCCTGCCACCCTCCCGCAGCACCCAGCTGCGAGCCCCTCGCCGCGGCCTCTAGGTGCTGCTCTGCCACCGCCATGGGCAGGCGCAGCGAGGAGGGGGCGCGCCGCCTTCCCCCACGGTGGGAGGAAATAACAGCACTCCTCACCCCCAGAAAGGGGGTTTTTAAAGCATCTCAGTCGCCCTTGTGTAAACCAACACAAAGGGCAAGGGTATCCAGCCGTAGCCGACTGTTTTCTGCAGGGATTGCAGCAGAGGGAATCAGCCCAAGCAGCGCAGCCTGCATCACGTTTTGAGTCTGCGACAGCTGTAGCTTAGCTTTTTGTGCTTCCAAAGAAAAAAAAAGAGGTTAAACTGAGTTAATGGCGTTGTCATGATAGGGGTTAACCCCGGTAGGTCAAGAGCAAAGATACAGGTGATTTGTCTGTCACGCAGAAGGAGAGCAGTAATGCACATGGGGCTGATTCTTGAAGGCAAGGCTTAAAGCTTCAGGCATTAACAGATTAACATTTTGCATAATTAGACAATTAGACATTGATCGCTATCAAAAAGCATACTATGGACACCATCAGTTTATCACCATGCCCTGACCAGTAATGGAAAATTTGAACATGGACCAGAAAGCCTATTAGTTGCCTCTCCACTAGGAACTTTGCTCAGACATTTGGCAAAGCTGTGTCTCATCTGCCGCTTTGTTAATGAGTGACAAACATTGCCTTGTTTCCAGGGGGTAACCTGCTGAACACAGCCACTGACTGCTCCCGTTGCCTGCACACTACACTGCTGTAAGCCTACAGTTTCGATGGGTTCCCACACAAAAGTGCATTTTGCAGTTGCTCCTCCAAACTATTTCAGAGCCATGCTGTTAACCTGCCTTTTGCCAGCCACCTTCATTCCTCTGTGGTTTCACAGAGCAAACTCTTCCTGTTTGAGTGGATACACAGCCTCTGGGCAAAACTATCAGCAAAGTACAGTTTCCAGAGTGCTAAGCAGGGAAAAGCATCTAGGTAATCCATCCTGATGCTGGAGGTATTAGTGCCAGCAGAGATATAAGGCCCCCACCATACTGGGCCGTCCTGTAATGACTCACCCAGCTGCCACCACTGCCCGGGTCCTGGTGAATAGACAGATTTTCAAAATATAGTTTTGTATGGAATCAGTTTTGACTTCTTACCTGTTTATACAAATCCATGCACTTCCCCATGTGTGCACATGCATACACCACAGCTTTCTTGCAGTGGGAATTGGAACATTATTTCTGATTTTGATGGTATTTGTTGATATTGCAGCAGGCAGTTGGGTTTTGAGTGACGAGAAGAGAAGGCAGCGTATGCTTTTCAATACTAGCATATGCATGTGTCTGTGTGCATGTTCTGCATTTAATGCAGTGTCACTAGTACCTGGCATTTTGCTGCTGGAAAAAGAGTGGGTACCACGCATGTCTTCAGCACTCCAAGCATCATCTCTTGCCCTGTTTTACAAGACCTCCTGTAATTAGGTTTTATGTTAGAGCTCAGAGGCCGTTTTCTGTGTCAGACAATGCCTCAGCAAATTTTAGCTAAAGATTGAGGATTAGTATCAACGGGAATCAAGCCAGAATTTATAGCAGAAGCACAGATTTTATTTTTCACTGAATTGAAACTTAACAAATATCAGTGGGTGTGATAATTGACTTGCTGGATGAAATATGTTTTAATCATGTCATTTGTTCCAAAACACTGTTTCTAGTATTTTCTCTACGGGTTGATTTATTAATACCACCTTGCAAACTGAGAAACTGGAGCTTTTCCCTTCCAGCCTTTAACATGGATGAAGTGCTGTGTTTGGAATTACTAACTCAGACTCATTGTAATCTTCCCTAAAACAGAGATAATTATCTGCTTTTATTGCAGCAGATGCTCTTGCAAGGCCTCCTGTAACTCAGTGTTACTTGGGGCCAGTGTACCATGAGCTACGTCCTGCTGTCAGGGGAAAGGGCTGGTCTGCAAGCTGAGCTGTCCTCCTCTAAGTGTCAGGGGCTGAGAACCAACACTGTAGAGTCCAGCAAAGGAAAACCTGTTCACAGACGAGCGCAGGTTCTTCATAGCTGGAAAACACTTCCAGTTAGAAGTACAGTCATTGCTAAAAACGGATTCAGGTCAGCTTTTTCAGTGCTTTCTCTCAGATAGGATATTCAGAAAGTTGTCCTAGTCTCCAAATGCGCTTTCTCTACCCGGTATGGACAAGCTGTTTCCTTATTCAAGAGTTACCTCATTTCAGATGCATCACAGCTGTCTTCCTGGCCCCTTTCCTCTCCTGGATTTACTTTCTATTTAGTTGATCCTTAAAAATTCTTCTCAACATAAAAATCAAACAGTTGCCACCATCACAGGGTGATGTTTATGTCTATCTTAGAGACAGCTGCACCTTCCTCCCCCCCCGCCCCTTCTCCCTTCCTTTCCACTCTCTCCAGCTGGCTCTGTACCCTCACACTACACACAAGTTCAGTTTAGGAGAACTAGGGAAAGAGGTCAAATAACACAGTCATTGTTAATCAGACAAACTCCTCATTTTCTGAGGACAGAGATTACAGTTAGCACTGGGAGGAACCTTTACTGCTGATGTGTAGGATGCTGAGATATGCACTACAGGTATTTTAGGCATCTCAGAGGCCTTTCAGGATCCCACATTAAGTATTCTCACCAGCCCAGTCTACCACCTCCGGCCTAAACCAGGCACCGTGCCACCCCCGAGTCACAGACGTTTTCTGTCAAATACCTGAGATTTGTACGTGCTTAACACTGGTGCATAATATTTATGCTTAGGCATGTTTTCTTATAAATTATTTCTTAGAAATAAAGCACTAACAAATGGGAGTTACGATGAAATGAGACAGCAGTGATAATACCATTTGATGTATTTGGAGCAATGATTGGGTTAGATCAGATAATGAAGGTGTAAAATGGATAAACACTGGCATCTCTAATATTCGTAATAAATTCTAAGGCATTGAAAATACTTCATGATATCAACAAATAACAATTCACAAAACTAATGACAACAACCCCATACAAAAAGTGATATTTAGAGTGCTAGTCATTGAAGCAAAGCGTCCCATAATGCAGAAACCATCACAGGACTGTATAAAACTGATCCATCCAACACGTAAAACAATCAGAACAGTTCTTGTCCTCAGTTTCTCGGCTCTGTATCTCACAAGGCATCTTTTGCTCTTTTGGTTTCATCTTCACACGTGCAATGGGGGTGACCACTGCTAATGAGAACAGTGATTTTAATACCCACTGCCTTAGTATTAGCAAATACTGCACTGGTTCTTCTACCTGACAGAGAAGAATTTGCTATAGTAAACTGTTTTATGCTGCCTATAAGTCACTGTGTTTATAATGAGAGGAAAAGAAGGAAAAACACACTCTATACCAAAGCCACAGGAAAGGGTATAGAGCAGAGGTGACTGTGGTATATGGCAGAAAACTGCAGCATGGGCCCTTTGGAGCGGTAGCCTTGCAGGTCAGGGCTCAGGTAGCTACCCATAGCTGCCCCACCTCTACTGCTGTGCAACTTGGTTCACATTTTAAGTGCAGCCCTTTCAAAGCGAGAAGGGGTAGGTGTCTCCTTTTTTTACTGATTCTCACTTCTGAATTCACCATCAGGACAAAAATCAAACCCAGCAACAAACCTGCTGAGGCCAAACAGCCCCCAGCTTAGCAATATGTTGTAATAAGCCATGAGAGCTCTGTGGGGTCTGGATGTCACTGGGGATAAGGAGCAGCGGCGTGACACCAGGTATCTGTCAGCATTAGCAGACTAATAGTGTCTCACAGAAGGTAGGGCTGTGACTTCTCCTTCAGGATTTCCTCATCAGCTCACAGCTAGGAAGCCAAGGCATAATAACCATGTTTGTACAAGAGATTCCTGTAGCCATAAGATCACGTTCCAGCAACAGCTGCCCCTGTGAGAGGCACTTGCACCGCATCCCAACTTAATGCCATGAAACCAGACCCCGCCACAAGCTGGGTTTCATCAGCCCCCCTCCCCTTCAAAGGGCAGACAAAATATACTCTGCTGTCACACTGAGCTTAGCCTTGCAGCAGATGTGGTGTGTTTGCAAGTGATAGCCATTCCTGTCACTGGTTGTCATACATTGAAATTAATTTCTCAGACAAAAATCTGCTTTATTGGAAATGAAAATGAGCGGCAGCCACATCACCACAAGCACAAACACGTGGCCAGCAGGGCAGCCACAACATTTGTGATAAGAACAGCCTTCCCCACTGTTCCCTTCCCCCCATGCAATAACCTAGATATAGTGCCATCTTTCCAAGACAACTAAACGCACACATTTTTCTCTCTGCAGCTGACTGCTGCAGAGTGGCTATGCTTGAGAAAATTAGTTTTTATCATTTTAATCATCTAATCTTCATAAACCTTTTAACGCAAAAACAAAAACTACTTAACGCGCAGCAAGATAATTAATATTGAAAATAGACTCGGCAGGGGAACTGTAGTACCTGCTGCCTTGCATTAGGCTCTCAGAATAATGAATTAGCCAGGAGCTTTAGGTAAGGCTGTGAGAACAACATAAACAACACCAACACAGGCACTGCATCCATTCACTTTCCATATATCACAGCCAGTACCTACACAGGGTGGTGATAGCCCACCATTATGAGTACCTTCACCACTGTCCCTGCTGAAACCTTAGCAACTCTTTCCAAAAAATCCTTTCATTTTCAAAAATATCACTTTATATCTGACAACAAAAACATAGTGGTTTACCTGTCCTGGAAGAGAAGAGCTTGCCTTTTCCCCTTAAGCCAGCTAGTCTTGATCTGTGTGAGGGGAAGGATTTGCAGCTGAACCTTGTTAGCTTGGAAGGGGTCAGCCCTGGTTAGCTGGTTAGGAGAAAAGCTTTTCAGCTGGACCAGGAGCCCAACTAGAGGCTCTCAGCTGCCCTAAGGGACAGTGGACCTAGATAGTCCTTTTCCTCCAAAACAGCAAATTCCAGTTGGAATTCCAGTCAAAACAGTGTGGAGAGAGAGAGCAACTAATCCTTTCTGCTAAACCCATCTCCTTTAAGCAATGTCACATAACTCATTAATGCTGAGAACTGTGTGGCCCCACAGTCTGAAAGGACCCCAAAATGCCAAAAATAACGTGTGTGCTTACTGAGCACTTAACGTCTTCAAAGCGCTATACAAATATGAACTAGTATTTTAAGGAGCTAATTACTGAGGGAAAGACATTTATTGCTTTTGTGAGCATGGACATTGGGTGCAAGCCAGGTATCTTTGAAGGACCCCATTGAACTTGCTGGGGCTGGAGCTTGCTTTGGGGGTTGTGGTGGGGACCTGCCTTCTGCTTCGTAGGAAGACACGGAGCTTAGGAGGACCCGGTGGCAGTGGTTCCCATCCTCACCAGTCACCGCAGCCAAAATCCACAAGGGGCCATTCCCAGATTTGCCCCTGCCAATCTCTGTGGCAGTCTGTACACAAATCCGCATGACTAATCAGTGTGTATGAAATAATTGTTATATCCCACAGTCACAGCGACTTCACAAGGCGCTGCTCAAAGATGTGAGCTTAAAAAACCTGCACAGAAAATAGGAAAAGGTGGAGAGGAAATCAAACGCGAATACAGATTCATTTAAAGCTCAGTAGGGAATGGATAAGGATAGCAAAAAAAATTCAGAGTGAATTAATGCTGCCAAAGGATTTAAAGGGAATACGAAAGATACTTATTACATGAGTGCTGGGGGAAGGCAAGCAAACGTTGTAGAGAGAATGTATGTCTATTAATTAGTAAACTGGGGTGGGTATGGAACTAATGATGGCTAAAATCTATCTTTAATGAGACGGATGAAATAAATGTGAACAATTCAGAAATAAGGAAAAGCCAATAAAATATCTCTCAACATGTGAGGAATTGAGGTAAAATGAGTCTATCGGTAAACCTGATGTGGATGAGCCCAGGATACTGGGGGAAGTGGTGAAAATGCCGTACTCCACGTGATTCTCTATCCTAAATTGTGAACATAAAGCTAAGAAGCGACTAAAGTATATACAGACATGTAGGAGAAATAAATGATCCCAAAAGGCTACTGAAAAATCTACCTTTCTAAAATATAGAAATCAGCACTGTTTTGATACATGGCAAAGGTGAGGAATACAAAGGCAGTCGGTGCAACCTGGCCCCCAAAAGGTTCCCACAGCAGTCCCTGGGTGACTGCAATCCCTTGTGACACAGGCCACTGCTGCCAGGCAGCTCACTGCTCCTAAATCTGTCACCAGGCTGCAGGCAGGAGGTCCCCATCCTGGCCAGGCACGGTGCCACCGCAGAGAGAGCCCTGGCAGGGAGGATGGTGCTTTGCAGATGGTGCTGAGCAAGGCATGCTGCTGCAGGGCCTGCCGAGGCACTTGGGGCGACCTTGCTGCAGGATGAGGGCAGCTGCTCTCAGCAGGTGGAGGGACCTCAACCCCTGGCTGCAGCCCTCCAGGGAAACGGTGCCCCAGGTCTTCGTGGGGGATCCCAGCCTGGGCTTGACATTATGAAGGCAGAACTCCCAATTAGCTGAGCCCCCGGTGTAGGACTACTGTAACAGTGACCCCAAACACCCATTTTAGAGGTGCACGTACACCCAGTTACCTTGGATGCAATTCTGGTTGTGGATGTTTGGCATGACTGAGAGCTGGCCCCGGCAGCACGAAGCCTCAGGCAGCGCCGGTCTAGCAAGAATAAATCTCTCCAGACAAACTTGATTGCTTTTTTGATAGAAACAGAAAATTAACGGATGAAGGGAATGCTGGAGCTGTAATATATTTGCATCTAAGTAGAACGTTTGATACTGTGCCTCATGAAATCTTTCTAGAAAAATTAATTTAAATCAGCTTAGAAATGAGCATTGCCTTCGTGATTGAAAACGGGCTGGAAGGTTACAGAGAGAGTGGCAAAGCATGGAGCTGAAGATGAGGAGTCCATAGAAGAAGCTTCTGTTTGATGTCTTCACTCTTTGTGTAGAAATGGAGGAGGAGGCAACATGTTGATAAGGCATGCAGATGAGGCGACATTAGGAGGAACTAAAATCCTCCACAAAAAATGCGAACAGGTCCAGAGACAGAAGCAGCTGCGTAAGGACACTATGAAATGAATTTGGGGTTGGTTACAGCACAGGAGAATTTGACCAGTTTTCCTGCTCACTGGAGCAGAACAGATCAATCAGTTTTCACTGGTAGGAGGGAAGGAGGTTTCGGTTCATAACTCTGCCTGCCCGCTTCTGCAGGTGTGAATATTGCCAGTCTGAAGACTTAGGAAAATCCGCTTGTATCCAGGCCTCCTTCCTAAACAACAAGTTCTGAATTACACATTCAATTATACAATTCGGGTATTTTCTCTTTTATTGACATAAGGCAGGGTTTTGACTTCCACACGGATGAGGGATGATGGATAAATGATGCTCAGACTCCACGCTGCAGTCTCCAGGACAGATATGCAGATCCAGAATTACTCATAAAAAATCAAACCCAGCATTTTAGAGTCTGTCTGCCATACAGCTGAAACAGAACAGTAGGTGAAACTTCATCTTCTCCCTCAAAACTCGCGGGGACAAATCAGACCCAAGCCAGAATGAGGCAGGGTGGCGGGGAGGGCAGTGGTGCGGGGCGGCCCGGGTTCAGCTCACCTCCATGGTGCTGTGCTGCTGCCGCACCTGGAACACTGCCTTTGGTGCTGGGGAGCTCGTTAGCGAGGAGATAGTGAAAAATTGCAGGGAGTGCAGAGAAGAGCAACAAAAATTATCAAGGGGATGGAAAGATTCATTTGTAAGGAAAGATTAAAGGAGCTAAATCGGTACTGGAAGGACTGAATTTGTAATATACTGTCACTCCGAGAAAAATGGCTTCAGAGAGACATTACAGGCTAGAGCTGAACGGCATAAACACCAAAGACAGGGAAGAATTCAGCGTGGAAGGGTGTAAAAGAAAGTACGAGGAGTCAGAAGCAAGAAGGGGGACATACAGAGTGATGGCCATAAGCATTTCCTGACAGGGGAAGCCCCATGGTTTGCAGTGCTTCAACTTAGAGTGAAGAAAAAGAAGATGTGCAATGGGGGTGCTCACACTGTGCCCCAGGAGGGCCAGAAGATCACCGTGTGTCTTGCTGCTTTCAGTTGGCAAGGCACAGGTCCCTAGCTGGGAGTTACACGACAGCACTGGCTGTATGAATATGTACGAGGCTATTGTTTGCTGTGAGCTGCGGTGACAGTATCATTTCCTCACATTATTTCCAATTTCCTCTAGTGAGCATTTGTTCAGAATGAAGAGTCTGGATTCTGGTCTCTGTATTTTTTTTTTAATTTTTATTTTATATTTTAATTGATTGTCTGAGAGCTTTTATGCTTGGTGGTACTATGAGACCAGACACGTGCACACAGGTTTCCTCCCCTGGTATGCACATGTAAAGTTCCCAGCTTAATCTCTCCCACTTGCAGTCACTTGTTACCGCTCTGCAGAAATGCATCGTTATGTTCTTAAGTGCAGCTGCTCAGTGCCAACAGCAACAAGTTCAGGGCAGAGATCCTTAATGCCTTGTCCAAGTTGATACACGTTATTCTTCAGCATTTCAGCCTCGTAGGGATTGTGTAGCTAATGCAACACAGCATCCTGTTTTTCTCATATATTTTGTTTTACTTCATACTCTGCATTGCTTTCACCTCTCAGATATTGATTAAGTCAAGTCAAAGCCTTGTACTAATCAGAGTAGCAGGGTTTGCATTGTTATACACATGTACCCATTATAAGTGGGTTTTGTAAAGTAGTTTGGGAGCTATCTGTTTCCAGAAGTAGACAAGGTCTGCGTGTTTTAGCTGAGATCAGCACTCAGGTTCCACCTACATTCTCTTTCACTGGTGATTTTCAGTGCATTAGAAAATGTAGTCCGGTCCTCCCCTCTCCTCATGATGGTTAATTAAAGCAGTTGGTGTGAAGGAAATCAACTTTCATGGGTGATTAAAGAAAGGGAAGGATCGGGTACATAGCATCTACCTTGAGTTTTAACAATGTACTGCCTGAAGAAAACATGGAAAGAAATGAAATTCAACCTCTTTATGAGTACTGGTTGCCCCGATTCAAAAAGCAGCAGCCCAGGAGAAGACAGGCGCTCTTGTAGCACCAAGAGCTAAATCCTTCTTTCACTTGCACCACTGAAACTCCTTCAAATAAGCAGAGTTTGCAGGGAGGGCACAGACCCTGCAACCAATGGGGCGACTTCTGCCTGCCCGGCTCCTGGCAGCTGCCAAGTGTGGATTCCTAATCTCTGCACAAAGCCGGAGATGTAGTCAAATGCCTCGGCATTAGTCATTTGTATTCTGCCTCCGGACACTTTCATTCCTCTTGCTTTGAGTAATATTTTTTCAACCTTGTCTTCTCATTAAAATTTCCTCTTCATTATAGAGCGTTTCAATATAATTTCCTCCTGAACTGAGCTCAGGGTGCAGCCCAGCTAATAAGAATTGCATGATCCGCATTATTATGCACACATAACCCATTATAATTGAATCTTATTCCACTTTAATTGCATGTGTTTACAAACACTGTATTCACTGCTACAGATTATGTATTTTAGTTGATTGTGCCATTAATGATTGAAAAGCCAGTGTCATTTTGCATTAAAACCGCTTTTTGCTTGCATAGCAAGTGACAACAGAAAACTTGTGGAGAGCCACAAGGTACGTTTCTGATTTCTCCTGTTTATTTTTAACTGCTGAACAGAGCCGTGCCTCACACTGAAACGCACCCCCTCAGAAATACAGCAGTTTGGATCACTCAAACCATCCTCAGGCTTCCACAAATACTCAAATACTTATTTTGGGTTGAATCTGGAGACCAAATGTTTGTTAGCGACAGATCCCTTGCTGTTGTCAGCACTCTACATCAGCCAGGCAAGCCCAGCACCTTTGCACTCTCCGAGCAAAGCTTTGCACCCAAAGCTCCCCCTTCCCCAGTGTGCTTTAATGCCCCCCTGGCCGCCTGGCGCTTTGGTCGGTGCGCTCGGCTCAGCAGATGCAAAATGATTTTGGAAATGTTGCTGCCGAGACTTCAGGTACTGAAGAGAATTGGAAAATTTGGCAGCACACTGTGCTGCTTTGGTGCAAGGTCAGTTAGATAAGGTCAGTCGGGATGTTAAATCTAGCCACTGCCCAGTTTGTCATCAGGTTTTATAACAGGAACAGGGGAGCCTGATAGACCAGAGTCTCCAGAAGAAAAAATATTAAAAACAAACCAGTATTTTTACCAAGATTTATAGAAATTGTACTTCTGTTTATGTGCCTTTTCTCAGATACATTTACCCTGTGTAGCATTAACTGAGATATATGTGCTACATCTGGGCTCTGTTCAGCTTTTTCCTCGCATAGCTTTATCCTGCTGCTCTTCAGGAACCTCTGCTGGGCACAGGCTCCCCCTAAAGCTGCTCTTCAGACACCAGTAACACTGTGCTGCAGGTGCTGACAGGACCACCAACTGCAAGCAGCTCTCGGAGTCCTCAAAGCTAGCAACGCTTTTTGCCACCACTGCTTCACAGACCCAGTGGCTTTCCCTTGAGCTTCCCCTGTTGCAGCATGTCTGTAACTGGGAGCTGACTTCATGGCCCCAAACCTGCACACTGGATTGTGAAATTCAGTTGTCATTGAATAAAATACTGTTACGCTAGTGGAGGAGAAAGAAAGGGGTTGTCCTAAGTGAAGGAGGTTTTGGCAGAAATCAAAATGCAGGTGATGTGCTCAGCATCTTCAGGATGCGACTGTTTATGGCTTTGACAATAAATAATACATCAGAGGCATTGACAAATGGAGCTTCACAAAACCCTGCGGAGTAAATCAGCAGCTATTATCCAGGGCAGAGAGGCAGATGGGGCATAAAAAGGTTAAGCAACTTGACCAAGAGGAAGGAGCAAGCCTGGGACAAAGCTCCTGCGATGCCCAGATCTCTGCTGGTAACCCCAAGTCCCATTTCCTTCCTGAGGTTCTTTTGGCTGTTACCACCTCCTAGGAACAGCCACCAGTAATGCATTTGGATGCTAAGTTGTCAGGGGGATGCGAAGGCAGGAGATAAATTAATGATTTTTGTGTTCTGTATATGGATTTACAGAGAATCTCAGGATTTAATTTGGACACTCTCAGTTCTGCCATGCCTTTTTGGTTTCATCTATTGGATTTTTGATAACTATAAGGCCCTCCAGTGGGAATGGGGATTTGAATTGTTTTGGGGTGGAATTAAGCAATATAGCGTGATTCTGTGTTTATAGCAAGAAGGCTTTTGTTTTTTGCTTATAGGGATTTGGGCAGTAACTGTGCTCTTGTTATTAATTGTTGTGCATTATGAGTCATGGTAAACTTACTGCATTGTTTAAACTATTTTCCAGGCATCATAAAATGCTTAGAGGTTTCATACATCTTCAAGTGTGAGATATTGGCCACTATTACCCGGTTGTGTAAGGAGGGATGGCTGTAAGATTATATATCAGCAGGTGCGCCAATAATGTGGAGGTGATCTTGCAGGCTTTTGTTTACTCTGATTTATGTCAGTTTGCTGCGACTTAAAAATGCTTTCAGCTGAACCAGTTTTAATTCACAGCCTGAATTCAGTGGAAGCAGGATCTCATCGCTCTAGCTACCTTGCCCCTTCTCCTTTCCTTCCTTCCTTGCACACTGTCCCTCCTGCTCAGCTGGCCATGCCGTAGCAGGCAGTTCAGGTGAGGTTTGCACTTGAGTTGAGAATTATTTATATATTTTTGGGGGGTTTTAGGATCGAGGACGCCCCACACCCCTCTTTTGCAAAGTTATTCCAAACCTGTAGTCAGGACGTAGCGCTGATCAAATGCTTGCTGTCTCGTGACGAGAAGTGTGGCAGAAGTGAAAAGCATCGCTGTTATCACTGTCCTCTGAAATGTCTTCCCTAGGGGAGCTGACATTTGAAGGGTTCTCGGTATGCAGTGAGCTCTGCTGTCAGCCTGGGAAGCCAGGATCCAGGAATGGTGGCTCGCAGGTACTTTGTGCCACGCACTGAGGAGGTGAAGCTTTTGTCTGGGGAGCACGGCTCTGCAGAGCTCTGGAAGGAGCCGTTCCTGTAGCTCCGGGAGAAGAGGTGGTACAAGGTCAGAGCTTTTAGAAAGGGCAAAGGGAAAATAAACCATGCAAACCTTGCCTGGGTGTATTTGCATGCATGTATATATATGCAAGCAAGTTTGTGGATATAATTAACTTCTAGGCTTCTGGATGCATTCGGACCCAGTTGAGGAATACATTTTCATCTTTGTGGGAATGTGACTGCATTAACCTTAAAAGAGGAAGGAGGAGGGATTTAAAGCACTGCAATAAGGCTGTATTGAGGATGAGTCCCTTGCAAAATTCTTGTGCTAAATCAAACTCATCTTTAGTTACATAAACTCATAAACTCCTGCATCACGCAAATGATTATCTTTATACTTTCATTACTGATAAATGGCCAAATGTGTCATCATTGTTTTTAAGCTGGCAAAAAAATTTGCTCTCAGCCTGAGATGTTGTCTGCCAAGCTTCAGGACTGAAGCAGCTTTTTATGCTTGAAGCTCTGTACACACAAGCCTCTGTGCAAAAAAATAAAGAAGGGTTTATCGCTGACAAGTTGGCACAATCTTAACTAGTGTTGAGCAGCTGGAGAATCTGGAAAGCACATCAGAGTTGGAGTCAGTGGGGAAAAGAGGAAATTCTGCAAACAGTCACCAGATTCTTGCCATAAAAGGAACAAACTAAAAGTGAGCAGACAAAGGTGGGGCGACCTGCAGAAGGCACAGCATGGTGGTATGACCATTAGAAACCAGGTTGCGAAGTGATTAATGAACTGGAGTTTCTTTTTGGTTCTTGGGACCAGAAATCAATCTCATCCCAACAGGAACACCAGAGATCTGAGTGCAGAAGTCAAGCCGCCACCGAAAAACTGCACTCATACGCTTTCTAAGTGCCCATGCTTTCCAACACCCTCCCTTCTTCCAGCAAACACTGATAATTTGAGCTTTACAGCCAGACTGCGTTACTGGGATTTTAGTGGGGAAGGTTGGTGGAAGAGGGAAAAAAAATAAAAGAAAGGAGAACAGAATCAATGGCATGCAGGCATGCAGAGCCTAGAGATTCAAGAAAATGTTTAAAAGTGCATCAAGTGGGATGCTGGATGTGAGGAGAGCTCAGCTCCCAGCCCCAGGCGTTCCCTGAAATCCTGGGAATGCCTGCAATGAGAACCTCCTGGCCACGGTGGGACGTGACATCTCGGCACAAATGTTTCCTGTCCCTGCTCCGCTGGGTGCTGCTAAGTCACCGAGTGGCCTGGTGCTTTAAGCTGATGCTCAGAAACAAATGGAGGGGCTTTCAAGCACCAGAAATACCCAGCGATTAGCTCAACAGTGGCTAAAATAAAAGCAGCATCATGCATGGAAGAATATTTGGCATTTTTCCAGGCCTTCGCAAATACAAACCCCCGTCAGTCTAAAGAAGCATTAGGAGTTTATGATGTGGAAATAACTGGCTGGTGTGTGACGCATTTCGAGCTTATGGTGAGCCATCTCTTAGAAGAAAATGTTTTAGACATTCCGGGGCTGGACTCAACCTCACTGCTGCAGGCCAAATGCCACGAACATGAGGCGAGCCTTTCAGAAACAGAATAGCCTAACATGCGCAAAGAGGGAAGAGATCAGGAAACATTAGACATAATAACTCCTCAGCTATTTAATACTCAGATGAGCTGATGGGGAGAAGTCTTCTGTAATAGCTGAGTTCAGGCAGCTTGTATCTGCTGTGGTGTCATCTTTGCTGGCTTCTCTCACTTTGAGGCATCTACCAGATGGACAGAAACCTTTTACAGTTTGACCATTTGACTTGAAGCAAGCTCTCGGAGTAAAAGGGAATGTGCCAAAATGGCAAAAGTGAGTGAACCGTTTTCTGTGCAGCTATTCTAGCAGCAGCAACACAGGCAGCTCTGCCATGTCCAGCAGTCAAGGTCAGCACGACCTTGGGTTCGAGCAGCAGCACCCTACCCACGCCAGTGGGACCAGGCGATTCTGGAGAGCTGGGGATCTCCAAGCCCTCCACAGACACCACCCGGGTTTACATATACCTTCAGCAACGGAAAAATATTTGTTTTACAAATGAGAAAACTGAAACAAGGAATAGTCATGCCCAAGAAGTCAACCAAACACTCGGTGACCACAGCAACTGCGACTGCCAGTGCCTCTTTTAGCTGCATTCCCCCTGGGACCAAGCCAAGAAGTATCAGCGTCTACATTCACACATACTCCTCGGTGACAAAAGATGGCAATGAATCCTCCATTACCAGAGCAATCCCAAGTGGCATTCACAAGATCCTTAATCATTTCCTTAATGAGCAATTTCTGGTGTGCTTCCTTTCTCTAGAGCAGTTCTTAGTTGGAAGGAAGCCTGGGGCAGGTTCAGGAGGGCAGGTCTCCTCCTTCTGTAACCCCAGGGTGCAGGAGTTAACCCCGATGCCTGCCCTCAGGGCAGTGATAGCGCACCCCACATTGCTCCTCTGACTCCAAGAGCTTCTGGCACTCATCTAGAAAGTGCAAAAAAATATGAGCCAAAACTATGTCAAACTTAAAAATGGGCCTGGCCATTTTTACTGTCTGTCCTCCAGGTACTTTTAATTCTTCTATCTGCTATTTTTGTCAAAAGACAAGATTTGTGCTCTTTATTTGACAAAATCTTTTCAATTCCTCTGAAAAGGAGAAACTGTGGAAATATCAGTGCCAGCTACAAGGGACTACAGGAGTGATTCGGTGAAGACCTCTCTGCTGGAGAAGCCCTAGTAGGTGTCACCCAGCCAGAAGGAAGGGACATTTGACCCAAGCTCCTCACCTCTCGGAAACCATCTCTCCTGCCCTGATTACAGTTCCAGGCTTATTTTCCCATTTATAACCTGTGATACAAAGAAGCTTCCCAAAAGCAAATACTTCTAAGTGCCCAGTACTTCTCAAATGCCGACAGTACCTGGACACTCACACACTTTTATTTTCCTTTCAGACAATACCAGCTGCCAGTATGCTCTGCACAGCCTGAACTTGTTAAAAGAAAGCATAGAGACAGTTCCAGGAACAGCAAGTGCCCTTTGCTTCCTGACTTAATTATGATAGCATTTTTATGGACTTTTGCAAGTACTTTTATGCCCAGAAGACTGGGTCTGTTGCAGGATGAGCTGAGGACATCTTTGCTCTTTGAGCAAAAATTTGAGGGGCATCCTTGGTGCTGCAGTCACTATTAAGACAATGTGTCAGGAGGTACTTGCATGGGTAACATCACATCTCAGCCTTGCTGCTCCTTGCCTAGCCTTTCTTACATGAGCTAAGGAGACATTTACTTTATGCCAGTAGAAAGAGAACATTTCTCTGTGCTCCGTGAGGCTTATATTATTCTGCTGTAATCCTGCTACCTGCTGGGATGCGTCATCGTGGCGTAGAGCTATGGCTTTTTTCAGCAGACACGAGCAAAGCCCAGTCAAAGTGCCAAGCCAGCACTGCCCTGCCCCACCACTTGCATCCCCACATCTCAGCGGTGCCATCAGCGGGAGGCCAGAAATGGTCTAGCCAGAGCCGTGCAGGTTTCGGTGCAATTAGGCCGGGGTTAAAACAAGCTACTAATTCTCTGTGGGAGGCTGTGACTGCCTGTCCTGGGAGCAGCGCTGCAGCAGAGCCACAGCCCCTGATGGGACAGAGCTTGGCTCGGCGCTGCTCCCCGAACAACACCACGGCGGGAGGAGCAGAGGCAGCTGGAGGTCCCTTTAGCAAGAGAGACCAGGGAAGGAGAAAGTGGAAGGACTGCTGCTCCTCCACCTTCTGCTGCTACTGGTTTCCTGGGAGTCGAGGCTCAGACCTGCTCTATTTCCAGGATTTAGATAAAAGTTGCAGGCACAGGTCACGAATCCTTCAGCTGCAAGAAAGCCTGACTCCTTTTTGTCTGTGGGGCTGGAGCAAGAGCGCGGTCCCTCTGCCATGCCCACCGAGCACAGCGCTGCCCCGCAGGGGGGCCCAGCACGGAGCCAGCCCGTCCCTTCAGCCGGGGGCCAGAAAGCTGCTGACACCCACAGACGTACACGCTGGGGATATTCACGCATGGACTCACAGAGCCTTCAGTGGATATTTTCTATGCTCCTGACTGGTGCAAAGGCTCTGAGGCCTCTTCAGCCACTGCCTTGCAGGGGCAGGGTTTCACAGAATCGCTGCCAAACAGGAGATCTGATGGCAGGAAGGGAAAGCAGAGGGCTGGGAGGGGGCTCTGCGTCACTGAGCCCAAGCCTCCGCGATCACAAGCCACCACGTCACAAGATCCCTTTCAAGCAGCAGTGAAGCTCTGTCTTAAAGCTAGTTTGTTTTTACCTCCACTTCTTTGTCGAGAGGACTAATCTGGTGCCTAGTTCTTCTGGCGGCTGGAAGTCTCAGAATTTCCAGCCTAAGTTTATCTGTGACCCATTTATACCTTTTTGTTCCTGTGCCAACACTAGTCTTCAGTTTAAACAGCTCTCCCCAGTGTTAACCCTCCTGCCCCCTGCTTTTATAGACAGCAATCACATCTCTCAAGGCAAATAAAGGCTGCATTTGCTGCACTTCTCTGCAGCTGCTCCTGGTTTAACACACCTTTTCTGAGGTCGTGTGCCAGACTACCTTGTACTCCAGGCAAGGTCTCTTCATGCCCTGGCTCCAGAACAGCTGGTGTCACTCCTTCTTTATCATTTCCAGCAGGTGAACCCCATTTCACAGAAGTAACGCAAGGCATGATTCCCATGAGAACTGTGAGTTCCCATGGGAGTCATAAATGCAATTAACCTCTCCAGCCAACCCTAAAGGCACTCCAGGCACAGCCACTGCACCCAAACTTTCCCCAGTACATCATTTACTCTCCCTAACTCTCCAGTCATTTCCTGCACAATGCCACTAATCCCTGTTTTCTCCAGTTTGACTAATCTTTTCACTATGTCAAATACTTTGTAGAAGTCCAGAGAGATTAGATCTACTGCACTGCTTTTGTCAAGAAAATCAATTATCTTATCAAATAAAACCATCAAATTCATCTGACACAATGTACCTGAGGTAAAGCTGCGTTGCATTCTCTCCCTCAAGAAGGAGTCATTTTCCTTCACAAGGCTTTGTATAACATTAAGGTCAGACGAGCTAGCCTTTAGTCACATCGATTATATTTTTCTCTTAAAATATACTATGCAGGTACTATACAAAGGGGTGATAGGGACCGAGTCCTATCTGGGTATAGATTCCCCACCTATTGGTGCCATCCGAGTTACAGTAAAATGACAGCTAACCTCTATTATTTACTTTTCTGGCATATTTTTTGTTTGTTTTGTTTTGTTGCGTAATGTTTGGAGTGTTCTGCATTCATTACTTCAGAAGTGGTTTATAATTGGATTTTTACAGTGCCAAAGTGCAGAACTGGTTTCAGGAAACCTGCAGACCATGTTCTAGGAAAGTAATGTAGGCCCTGTATTTCCACACGACCAGTGGAAAAAAAAATGCTATTCCTATGGCAATTAGGGAAACTGTTCCCTATAACAGGTCAGAGAATTGTAAAGTATGCAGAAGCAGGTGATTAGAAATGAAAATAAAATTGAGAATATTAAATGTGTTTTGCTTGGGTTTGCTCCAAAGCCTTCTGGATGGCGCAGCCAGCAGGCTATTAGGTGCTCGCAGCCTTCTGGCTGGGGATCTAATTCTTTAGCAACTCTACATCCTCTGGTCACTCCTGGAAAGGGACCTGGATTTAGGGACCTGATGTGCTACGTTTATGTTAATGAGTTATTTAAATTAACATCTTTTCTCTCCCTTGTTCTCTGTCTTCTCTTCATCCTACCCCAAAGAATTCCTTTGTGTTTGCTCAGCCAAGGCGGCTTTTTGATTTTTGCCCCTCAAAGCTGTGGTGGCTGCTTCCTTCCTTGGGTGACATTACTGTCCTTTAGGGTGGCCAGGTGTGACTGTATCCTGCCCGAAAATAAACAGCACCAGCTTTTCATAGATCTCCTCCAGGAGGAAGCCCTAACGAGATCATTAGACCCCTTGAAGTGCAGCTTCGGTGAGGGAGGAAGATGGGGGTGGAAGACAAGGAACTGGAGGGGTTTTGGTCGCAAGCCATGTCACATCGTCATGCTTCATTTCTCAAGGCCACCACAATGACAACATTTTGAGCCTCCCCTTATTGAGCCTTCATTCAGCACAGCCCGTGGCTGGTCTCCAAGTCTCGTCCTCCTCATTTTTAGGCCTCATTTTAGGCCAGCCACAGTGGCACTAAGGCCATTTCAATAAGAGCTCGTGGGACAGACCTCCAAGCCATGCTGTACGGGACCGAGGCAGGCATTTTACTGTTTGTGCTCCATGCAAACAATAAAGTTGATGAGTTAATGAAACTTAAGAAAAACAAGGGCATTTCACTCAAACTGTTCTAGGACCACCTCAAACAGCCTTTGATGGACAATTAACCTCCTGCTCCTATTACAAAAATAAAATGAATGGTCAGTAACTTGAATTAGAGAAGAAAGAAACCAAAACATGGTTATTATCAAAGAGGGACCCTGTAAGAATACCAGAATCCAGTTGAAAATTCAGCCAAATTTGAACTCAGCTGCAAAGAAAAGCCACAAAACATTTTTATGAACCTAGTTAGGAAATTTTAGCAAATCTGATTATGCAGGGAAAAAAAAGAAAAAAAAAAAAAGAAAAAAAAAGCTCTTGTCATAATTAATCCAATTCAAAAATCAGATGCCAGCAATGGGGGAAATCTCCTTCTCATTTATATTCCTGTAAACCCACTGAAATCAAAAGCACTTCAGGAAAGTTTAAGACTTCCTTTGTAAAACTACGCTGCTTGACAGTTACTGGTGGCTCTCCCATCATTATTATTTAGTGGACAAAAGATCTGGAGAGCAAAATCCCACTTCAAGATTTAAGTTTTTAAGAGTAAAATGCATTTGTACATCTAGAGTCAGGAACTGTAGAAGGCAGTAGTAATTATACAGCAGAGAACATCTATCATACCAAGCGTGTAAGCGCAGTGTTGATCCTCTAGTCATTAATAATGGGTATATTAAAAATTAATGGCATGAAATTTCTTCAGAGTGTCTCAAATGTTTCATGTGGTCCAAGGAATGTTCCAGTAGCCGAAATACCAACAGGCTACTGAAATTAAGTACCTGAATAATTTTGGGCAGGTGGTGTCTCTTTGTTCAGTGGTTGTAGAGCCCTTGACACAACGGAGCAGTCCCTGACAGGGAACCCTAAAAGGGCCAAGCTGTCCAAAATAATTAAAGCACATGATTGATTTATTTGCAAAAGAGAGGAAAGATAATGCACATATTCAGTTGTGGGACTCCAAGCTGTGTTCACAAGGTTCCTGACCCTGTCCTACCAGCAGGTATGCTGGGTCAGAGCAGGGGTTTGCACAAGATGGACAGGGGTGCTCTGTTTGCTCGGCAGACCCACGCCTGTTAACTTAAGCGAGGCAGCC
Organism: Oxyura jamaicensis; assembly: GCF_011077185.1. Taxonomy (NCBI): domain Eukaryota; kingdom Metazoa; phylum Chordata; class Aves; order Anseriformes; family Anatidae; genus Oxyura; species Oxyura jamaicensis. The sequence continues at coordinate 18,664,345 of NC_048901.1, read as the reverse complement.
AAAGGCCTGTTGTGTCAGCACGGTTGTTCCCCTCCTCACCCCACCAACAGCAGGAGGTGCCTGGGGAGCCAGGCAGGTGCTCCAAGGAATCACCTTTTCCTTACGGAGCAATCACGTCCGAGCTTGCTGCTGGGGGCTGAGCGCGGCTGAAGCCCCCAGGCCTGGCAGGGGCTGATGAGACGGCCGAGCACAGCACGGGAGCAGCGGGCAGCAGGGGCCACCAAGGGCCAGAGAGGATTCAGTCCTCTCTGCAGAAATAACACCAACCCTCCCTGGAAAAAAAAAAAAAAAAAAAAAAAAAAAAAAAAAAAAGGAAATATACATGCTGTGTGAGACAGATGGGACCCCGGGGATATTTGTTCCAGCACTACCAGATCCGTCATGCTTCCCCCAACAGGTATTGCATGGCCGGGGATTGTGTTTTTTAACCAGTTTACTGCACCAAGGGGTATTTGAAATATAAACATGAAAACTAAGTAAAGAAAATACATTTTTCTTGCAGTGGCTGTGGGTAGGAGGAGGGTGGATTAGAGGAGGCAGCCAAGGGTTAGCGACGCAGCCTGCATGAGTGTGTGTATGAGCACAGGTAGTGAGGCCAAATTGCATCTGCAGAGCCTGATCCTGCAACATCCAGATGGTCTCGCTGGAGCTGAGGCATTATTTGAGGAAGTAAAGACTTTCCGGGACTGATTTTTCAGATTTGTTCTGTTCACTCACCATTAAAACAGCCGGTGCCTGTGGGCTGAGGCTCCAGCTGGGAGCCCCTGCAATAGAAGCATAGGATTTGGGTTCTGTTGGGCAAATCCAGGTGCAATGCATTTTTTTAAGCATTTGGCCCCTCACAACAGTAGGGATGTGCTCCACAGCTTGCAGGGCATCTTCTGTGACTACCTTAGAGTCCACAGTTTAGAGTCAAGGTTATTTCTAAGAGTCCTAAAGTAGAGCAAGTACAGACACAGGAATTTAGAGAATTCTCAAAACTTCCCAGAGCAAAGAAGAGGTCAGATTGCAGGTGAATTTATAGACAAGCTGTTCCTTTTTCTTTTTTCTGTTTTTAAAGTTACCCAAGTGGAGAAATGATGAAACATTACCTCAATAGGTATAATGAGTATAAAATGATTTCAAACAGATGTAAACAAATAGCGTTAGGTAATTAAAAATAGAGATAACTCACTGGCTAAATTCCTCTGGAGTCCTCTTCGCTGTGGCCTTTGGTGATGCATTAATATTTTATATGCAAGATTGAAAAACGTATCAGAGAGGAGGGGAAGCACAGATTTCTCTTATCAATGGAAAATGTCTGTTTATGCCAAAGGAGTACCCCTCTAGCCTGTGATAAAGGCAAAGCTTTATCATTCCGCCTTTCCTCTTGGAAAGCATGTGCTTGGTTTCCAAATTCTCTTTTTTTTTTTTTTTTTTTTTTTTCTGAGTCATTTATCCATAAACTCATCCAGTGTCCACAGTGCTTGTGATGACAGGGAATAAATAGGTGGCAGCTTTGTACAGGGGCTGTAATTTTTTCTCAGGGGGGAGATAACTTCGTACATAACCTATATATCTTTGGAGATGTACGTTTAACACCAAACATTGCTCTCTGTGGTATAAATCCCAAATAACTCTACTGCAGTAAATACAGTTGAAATCCCACTAGTCACAGGACAAGGGAGAGATTTGGACCCCTGGTGAATTTTTGGTAATCACACCCCAGAAATCCCCTGCTAGTTACTTCGGCGGATGCCCCACACCCTGCACCCACAGCCCCAGTGTGGACTGAGCCCCTCTCAGAACCAGCAACAGGCCGTGGGTGGATAAAATGACAAAGTGGCATTTTGTGAAGGTTTTCACCTGCCCCCACCAGCACATCTTTTCTCCAAAACGGGCTGGGCTGTGAGATGGCTGGAAGGACACTGCAAGGCCAGCTGTGCCTGCAGGAGCATCCAGATGCAACCAGCGACATACAGCCTGAACCTCACTGTGCAGTACAGAGGCTATGGAGGCAGATTTAGGCACTTACTAAGCAACAACATAGCTTGACAAGACTGAATTTCAGTTGTCCTATTTTAGTTCTTGGGCAAAGCTCAGAAAGCACTTTGTAAAGGTAGAGCAGTGCCATTATTGCTCCCTTACAGGTGGGGAAACTGAGACACAGCACTACTAAACAGCCCCTCCACAGTGCAGATCCCAACACCCAGGCTATTTAACTGCTCCCACAGCACATCACTGCTCCATTGAAAGTGGCCTTGCTGGGACACAGCAGTCACTTTCCCTCCCTCGTGGTATCCTCTCTCCACAACTTGATCCTTCGCACCTGGAGCGCGGAGCTTAGCACACAGCACCGAGTCATCAAAGACACCAAAACAGGCACTGCACTGATGCAAAAGACCTTTCAAAAAGAGAGAGAACAGAAATAGAAGCATGAGCTTCATCAGAGAAGTGACTATTCCACCAAAGCAAAGCAGCAGCTGAGGAAAGAATAAAAGGAAGAAGAGATTAAAGGAGATACTTGAGTCCTGAAGAAAGGAGAGCACTGCATAGCAGATGATTTGCAGGGGGGTGGGAAAAAAAATGCAAGGGAAGAATTATCCAGCAGTATCTTGCTCAAGTTGCTGGAGAATTAAAATTAACATAGGAATAGGACAGTGTGGATAGAAAAAGCCGTTAAGAGTTGGCAAAGAAACAGCTAGACTGTATATAAAATCAGAGAGCAACTAAGTGGCCAATTTGGTTTTTCTGTGAAAGGTGAATAACAGTGAATTATCCACCACAAAGCACGGGAAGCGTAGCAGTGATGACTGGGACAGTGCTTGAGGAAATTATGGACCGAGGACGAAACAAACACCTCTGATCGTGGCATTCCAGGAGAGGAGAGAATTTGGAGAATTGCATACAGAGCTTAGACCAACATGTCCTGAAATGTTTGAACAGTAATCCATTGCTTAACAAATGGGAAAGCAGCAGGCAGCAATTGCTGCTCAGCAGAACCATTCAGAGCAAGAAACAGCCCAATAGCTGCACACAAAACCAGGCTCTGAAAGCACTGGTACTGAGCCCCACACAGAGGAGAGTAAAATCACTGAAGCGTGAAATCCTGTTGGAATTACTCTACACACACCTTGGAGACTGGCCCCAGCAGCTGGGTGTGCATCCTCAGATACATATTTTACTAGCATTTAAGCAGTAAACATTCCCTGGGCCCAGCAAGCAGCATTGTGCAGGCAGCCTGTTCTGCTGGATCCTGCTCTGTTGCTGTTCAAACTTCCAGTCAATCTTCGGTGATTTACTGAGGAGGATTGGGCACACCAGGAATCATTTAATTTCATCATCTCTGCCCAAAGAATTCAATAGTTTACACTACCCGTCATTGTGAAAGATGCTATTTGAGTCTGAATTTCCCCTCCAGGTAATCATAAAAGGATGCCTGACCCATATCTGAGCAGAAAAAAGAAACACAGCGAGCCGCTGTTTGCACCAGCAGAAGCAGCCTAAAGAGGGGAAAAGGTTTATTCTGCTGTCTTTGCTGGTACCTGTCTTAGGCACTTCCCATCTCTGCTGCTCCCCAGTACCACCGAGCGCTAGGCATCATTGCAGCATGTGGAAGCTTTGCTGCTTCTGAAAATTAGCCGTGCTTTACGATAGCTTTGCTATGTGCAACATCCCGACTGGCAAATATTAATTAACTTGCACATCTGGAAGCACAGTAAGACAACGAGCTTTTGGAGATGGGAGGTGAAGGAAGGGTTAAGCAGTCTTTATTTTTGCCAGCAAATATACGGACTCTCTTCCCCATCCACCCCCGTAAATATGAAGTGCAGCAGATGTTTTGAGAACAGCCAGCCTGATCTATCAGCCTCTACATAAACGAAGGTTGAGTTAGTGAAGAAGAAGGCAAAATAATGTTTACAAGAGAAGAGCAAGAAGATTTCCGACACCTGGGCAACTTAATGATGGCAGATGGCAAGAGCTGACTGCAAAGAGAAGGAGCAGTGCACGCCAGCAGCTGTTGAGCAAACAGGGAGGAGATCGGCCTCTGCCGAAACCGCGCAGGAAGGATTTAGTACCGGTAGTGCAACAAGGATGATAGAAAAAAGAGGAGCCTGTGTTTTAACTCCTCAGACGACTATCATCAGAAGTACCCAATGGATTGTCAACCGGGGAGGTTTTCCCAGCAAGAAGCCATCTGTTGGCATCAAATAGTGTCAGTGTGCAAAGCGGCCACTTGTGGGTCATTTAACAGCACTCCAGCTGTAGATATTTTCTCCTAGACAAGTGGCTAAAAAAGGGCTATGTGAGGAAAAGACAGTCGGCCTATAAAGGGGGACGGTCAGGCAGCAGGTGGAAGTGATGAACTATTCTGTGCAATGTAACTCAGATGTGGGCAGCTTTGCGGGACAGCTGGGTGTCCTGTGACTGTCAGCACAAGAGAGACTGCAAGACTATGGCCAAACACAGGGCTGCACTTCACCGTCGGGAGACAACTGATTTCTGACTTCATGATGGAGCTGCCTGGTCACCCAGGACAGCCTGGCCGAGCGTTTTCCTGCGGCACCATGTCAGCTGTTGCACCCCAGCGTTGTAGCAGGCACAGTGCTGCCTGTTTCACCCCAGGGAGAGGAAGGGAGACCTGCCAGAGCTGCAAGCTCGGGGACTGACATCAATGGCTTTCTTGAAAATCTGTTCACCTAAAAGCCAGGGGTGGGATTAAAACATGTAGCCGATACCGCCATTAGAAGTTTATGTCCTCCCATGCTGGATTCATCCTTTCTATGGACATTTTGTCATCGGCAAAATTCGGTTCTGAGCTCCACAAAGCCCAAGAGTATCTAGATATACAGGACAGGATTTGGCCTACCTCATTTTAAGGATCCTTCTCCTGGCTAAGACTAACTTCCACTTATGCTGTGACTACACATTTTTGATACAGCCTGGTACCTGCCATGCACCTGCATCTGCAGCTCTGCCAGGCTAACGCCGCGCTGACCACTGACACTCTTCAGAGAGACCCCAGGGGGAAGAGCCATCGTTCCCGTCTCTCCTTTAGTACCCGAATCACACCAACTGTCTATGGATTAGGGAGGCTCCCTGCTGCCTTCAAATGCAGATCCGTTTTGAAAAAGACTCAGCAAGCGGGTAGAAAGAGTGCTGTCTGATAGGTATGTGACTTCAAAACAAATTCCTAATGCTGCTGGAGAACTTATCACCACAGGGGAAGAAAAGGTTATCATACGTGTAACCTGCAGCTTTAATTATACTGTGTACTTCCCTGTGCAGTTAGGAGTGTGTAACAGATAGTTACACTTTCCAGTTATGTATCTATCAAATTCTCGCTATAATTAGGATGACTCATAATGAAATTATGCATTAGTCGCTCCATTCATTACATTGTTTGACTTACAATCAGCATACAAACTACAAATCTCCTGAATTCTTCTTCTCCTTCATCCCTCCTCTGTTGTTTCCTATGCACATAATGGTCAGAAAGAGACAGGGACATTACAAAATTGCCACAGCTCCTTTGCAAGTTATGAGTTTTCTCCAAGAGGGTCTACTGCAGAGCTGAACAGCAACCTCAGCTCCGGCAGAAGTCAGTAGCGTTTTGCTGAGGAAAAGCCAAGTGAAAACACCTGTGAGCCCTCTGTTTCCCAGAGCAGCCCTACTTTGCAACACTCCAGCAGTCCAGGAAGGAAGGAAATTGCCATACCTGACCAGCTCAGAGCTCCATCGCTGTATGGTGTTTCCAGCAAGGAGAGGACTGGTGCACCAGAAGAATGCACAGGCAGTAGAGCCGTGCTGTGGGTGGGGAGCACACGAGCCCCATCACTGGTGGCAGCTGCTGTTGCTGCTCAGTGACTAGAAAAAGCTTGAGAAAAAGGAGTGTAACTCAGAGTATCACCCTAAAACTGAGCCATTTTGAACTACCAATCACAAGAAAATCTTTCTGATCACTTCCCATCTCCCTACACCTTACTCCTTGAATAATTTACTCCCTTTCAATCACCAGCCAATGTAAGTACATCTCCCTCTCCGTTGGGTCCCACAGCTCTCACAAATAGTTGTCACCTGTTGACCACCAAGGCTGAGTGGTTTAACTTATCACAAAGGACTTCAGCATTTGGGATCACTGTGTCAGCAAGGTCCAGGGGTTGTTTCTTCACGGAGTGAGGGTGGTGGCAGCTGGGGGTCATACATTCTTTATGAGCCGCATTTTGTTCAGTATGCATGGTTGGGGAACTCTGGATGTAGGTGGCAATGGTCACCTGCTTTAACCTGTCAGTGAACACTGTTGTGTCCACTTTGGCACTGAAATCTCTGAAAGATCATCAGCAAAGTGGCCCCAGGCACATCTGTCTTCAGAAGGAATCTGCCCAATGCCTCTTGATCTGCTGTGTCAGCCCACGCACAAATCAATTGCATGGTGAGCCCCGTAGTGAGACACATATATTGCTGAGGACAAGGAGAATTTTTCTTTCTTTCCTTTTTTTCTTCCCCTTTAAAGTGAATTTAGTGCTTGTGCAGGTGCCGGGTAGGTGGCAGGAGCAGAATTCTTTAAATTATTCACAAAGCAAGAATTGTCCCAGCAGCTGTGCTGGCAGTGAGCACATAATTGTTGCCCACCTTTAGGTTCATGCATACCAAGTTCAAGGCCCTCTTTGTTCCCACCAATTCTGGGAAAAACTCAAGGTGCTAACAGTCCCTCACTGTAACCAGAACCAAAGCTGGAGCCATGAGACCTCCCTTCCCACACTGACTGTAAGGTGCAGGGGACAGAAAGCAGAAGGGAGGACCTCAGGTTCTAGACAGTGACAGCAAGCACAGGCATGGGGAACCACAGGGTGCAAAGGCAGCCCAGTTAGGAGTGGTGTTGATCTGGGGGCAAATGTCATGCCTGTAGTGGTCCCAGATGCATCCGTGGGCTGTGGCTGTGCAAGTTAGCCTTGTTTTCACTCACAGTTTGCACGAAGGCAAATACGGGAGCGCACTCTGACACGCTCTTTGGTAAAGCTCTTGGCAGTGTGGGCATCTGCTGTGTTGGTGGTCAAAGGAGAGCTCTCACGCCTTATCTCACCTTCAGCGCCCCTCAGCTCCCAATCATTTAAAAACCTAATGTCCATTTGCTCTTTTAGCCCCTTCATTCCTGTGGTGTGAGGCAGGCACAGGTGGGTTTTCGCTGAGATCTGCCTTCCTCCTTAATCCTCCAAGTGCCATTCCTTTCCGAGGTGTCTCCATGCATTTTTTCACTTTAATCCAAGGGTCACAGACGGGGCGGTACCGAAACACCAAAGGGGTGCTGAAGAAGCAGCCCAGGTGCTAACTGCCCCCTTGCTCCCTCCCAGCCTGCCTTGGCCCCAGGCTGCCCATGTGCTCCCCCAGCCCCGTGTGCCATCGCTGCTGGCAGATACGTTTGCACTGGTGGCTTTTACATTTGACCACTAGGGACCACACTGGGATCAGCAACACCGAGCTGACAGCAGATGTTAGCAAGCTTTGATCTGTCTTGGCCAGGGCTGGTCATGAACTGGCAGCCAAGGAGAGGAACCCTACCAGATCCCAGCAGAGCACTGCTGTTTCTGATCCGGGATCGAGAGATGCACACAGGTTCATTGAAAGCAGCACTCCCCAACAGCATCCTCTTACAACACTTCTTCCCCACATCACAGGCACTGCAAATACCACATTTCACTTGTGTTTCCTCAGCTCATTATTATCCTGGATGCTGTCAACTTGCAAATTTAGGTTGTGAGACCCTCCTACGTGCAAACTGCACTTTCCCTGTAGGGAAGCGCAGCCTACATCTGTGACTGTAAACACAATACCGGTACGGTCCATGCATCCCCCTCGCTCCCCTCCTGCCACGGCGGCCTCACAGAGTTTTGTGAACTTTCAGCTCCAGCCACCACTCTCCCCAGCTCCTGCGGCAGCCCCAGCTCGGTGGGGACGGATGCTGCCGCCTGAATTTCGCCGCTCGCACCGGGTGCGACAGCACCTTCCAGCCCCAGGAGGGATTCTGTCCTTAGTTTCAAAACTACGTGCGAAGCCCTGTTCTGCAGAAACAGTAGCCTCAGTAAGTTTAAGGATGACTGAAGCTATTTCCCCTCCTGGGGATGTTTAAAAGCTCCGGAGGGATGAGCGGGGTTAGAGCGATCGCTGCGTTTCCAGCAGCCATCCTATTACGGCACTGAATCACGGCAGGAATGGCACGTCTAGCCTAGGCTAATAAACCCTCCCGAGAGCGTGCCTTACAAACACGGCGAAACAGCCTTAAGTGAGCTCGAGATAACTAATTTCAAGCATGGCTGTCTAGTGTGCCTGTCATTCCTATTGTCCTTCCAAACTCTCAGACATTTTGAGCAGGGAGCACCCGGCTATGAGTTAGCAGGGGTTGTGACACTAATGGTCCAAAAAGGCTGAAGCGCCGGGAGGGGACGATGACAGCGCTTAACAACTGGTGGCACTTTGGAGGATACCACTGGATCTCGGTTTATTAACAATTAGGCTTCGCCTCGGAGGAAGATGTGACAGCTACCGGAGGTAGGATTTGCATGCGAAACAAAGGGAGCTGTTGCTGCTGGGTGCCTTTTGTTTGCGCAGCCAGGTGGGGGGCCAGGGGGAGAAGCCGCTAGCCCTGGGGTTTATGGCAGAAAAACCTCGGGGACGAGCGGCTCAGCGGCTCAGAGCTCGTCCCTGCTGAGCGTGCATTCCCCGGGAGCGAAATGCATTAGAGGTCATGCAGGAAACACTTTACCCCTTAGCTACCGAGCCAGCCCGGCTGCTGCTGGGGTGGGAGAGGGGAGAGGAGAAGGTGCCCTAAAATAAAAGGGGAAGGGGAAAGGCGTGGAGCCTGTCAGCTGAGGGAGATGTGTTATTAGCATGTAAAACGTGCCTGGGGTGCCACCGCTGTCCTTTGGAAAGGGGAAAATAAAGTGTGTGTGTGTTGGGGGGGGGGGGGATTTTCTGTGTGAGGAATTCCTTGGGTTATAACCTATTGGGGAAAAAAAAAAAAAAAAAAAAAAAAAAAAAAAAAAAAGCATAACGTGTCCATCCATTTTGCACAATCAAAGCTCCCTCTGCACTGTTGACATTGTTTTGCTTGACGAGAATTGTAGTTTCAGACTGAAAAAGGTAGGGTTTCCTCCTGTGCCACCGCCAGCCCCTGCCACCCTCCCTCCCTCTGAGAAACAACAGCATGGGGAGGGATGTAAACGGTGTTCAGCTGGATGCCAAGAGGGCTGGGAGCAAGGGCTGGGGATGGAGTAAACACTCAGTAGTGTTACAGGAAAGCTTCCCCTTGAAAAGGCTTGATTTTCCTCAGCCAGAAGTCCAGGAGGTGGTATGCAAAGTTGGGAGCATCACGTACTTTTTTATGCTGCGCCTTCTTGGTGTTACGGGGTGAGAAAATGTCCGAACACCAGAGTCCGGTCTGTATGGCCAAACAGGGCAGCAAGGGCTCTGCGCGGTCCCTGCTCAGTGCTGGGCTGCAAGTTTGCATATTTGTGGTTGCATACGGCCCTCACCATGATAAGCAGCAAGAAATTAATAACCAAAAATCTTATGTACATGCATATGGAGCATCATTATCATTCGGGGTGTTTGATCCAACTGTGATGTTCCCTGTGTTGATGAATTGTTTCTACTTGGGCATTAAAGTTTCATTTCCAAACAAGAGACAGACTTGAGAGTGAGTGGTATTTAGTGACAATAAAATGTTCTGCTTGCGGAAATACTTCTCACAGGAGCTATTAAAAATGCACTTAAAGGAGCTGAGAGTCAAGTCTTGCAGCAAGAGATATGGTACCACTTGCCTTGCTAACTATTAAAATTAAGGTTATGAAACCATTTTAAATCTACCTTAACGTGGGTGTCACTAGGCATACTCTACAACACTGTTGTCAAACGCTCTCAACTTGGAGAATTCAGTTAGACTGATTGTTTTCATTACATCTTCAGTAGAAAAAGAATTCCTATGTAGCTGAGACTCACCAATTAATTTGAATTTACTCATCCTAACAAATGTTCCTTTTTACGGAGAATTTCAGTGTGTTGTTATAATGCACTGTACCTGGGTCATGCTGTAATTCGTTTAGTAACAACACGTTGATGACAATTTAACAGCAAAAGTCAAATGCCTTCAGTCACAGTAAATACAGGTTGTGCCAAAAAGAAGCAGTACTGGATCAGGAACGGTAGGAATTGCTCTTAAGAAACATAAATATTCAGCATTTGAACCAAGCAACAACTTTTCAGTAAAGTGTATTAATTTGCATTGCAAACTGGGGGGAAAATCATTTCAACCCATGTCACCTACGGTATGTGGTACATGACAATAACAGTGAAAACTTTCTTCCAAAGAAAATGTTTCTAGTGGTTTGCAGGATGGATCAAGGAGATATTATGCAGAGATATTAAACCTGTGTCAGAAAGGAGCGATGCATGCGGAAATCGAGCACCTAGCTTTTCTTCTCCATCTCACTTTTATCCAGAAGCTTAGGCAACCTTACTTTGTTTTACTTCCCATTCTTCATTTTACGTGGGTGCCCTTACGGAGGAAAGGGGCTGACGGGGTAAGACCACAGGGTGCAGGAGGCTGCGCCTGCTCTGCTCCTGGGGACCTGGGCAGACCCTGGGCTCTTTGCAGAGGGGGCAGGGAAGGGTGATAGCCCCGCTTGGCAGTCACCTGGGAGGGCAGCATTTCATGGAATGAAAACACAGACAATGCTGCTCAGGTAATGAGGCTGAGCGTGGAGTTCTAGAAAAGGGAAAACAAAAAGCAAACTTCTGTAGCATGAGTAGGTTCATATTTCAGGCATTTGGGGCTGTAAGTAAGACATATTGCAATCCCACGATCCAAAACTAAATGTGCTTTCAGAACTATCCCAGACAAATTTGCCACTTAGAAAAACTTCTGCCAGCAGCAAACATCCATTCGTCTGGGAGCCTGTCAGAAGTGACTCCCAATCTCTCAGCGCTCCCCTTGCTCCATCAATGTTCAGCAGATAATGAAGTAAGCTGCATCAGATTGATGCCCTGTGCTGAGAAACAATTTCCCCCTTTTCTTCAAAAGCTGAATGAGGACTTGATGCCACAAATCTCACTTTCCCCTCTGCTTTATGAATTGTCTGCAGAGCTCGTGCAATTTTTTAATTTTTTTTTTTTTATATATATTATTTGGGAATTTCTTCAGTGAATAACACTTGGCTCGCAGATCTTTTGGGAATGGTAAATGTTTGCAAATTCATGCTGTGTTGCCTAGTTCAGTCATGTGGCGTTCCCTGATTAGATGATTTGTGTAACTAACTCACACAAAGCGAATAGCAAATTCCACCACCGAGTGTACAGTTTCACACTGGATTGCCATCGCTATCTGAGCAGCCAGGTTTAAAATTCCTGCCTTGCGAGCAGCCACACGAGCAACACATCAGCACTGAAGTGCTCCCACCAGGCAGATGTGAGAGCCGGGTTAAACAGCTTTCAGATTCATATACATATTAATGGCAAACGTCTGAATTCTTGCAGCTCTGTTAGGACGTACAGTCAGCACCATCCATCGCGCACGGCATGGGCCCGTCTCTCGCAGTGCTTGCCATGCCCCCCAGCCTCCCTAGCTCGTGCACATCAATCCACGACGCCTGCGGAAACTGTTTGTGCAGCCAAAACAACAGGAAAAAAAGACAGCGTGGAAATTTCTGAATTTTCCATGGTAGCTTCTCCTGTTGTGGGTCTTGCACGTAGCAAGACATGAGGAGAGCCATCAGGGAGGACAGCAGGAGAGCACCGGTGGCGGTGCAGTGGCTGCAGGAGAAAAGCACAGAAAGAAGGAAAACCAAGGTGGCCCCCGACAAAGGGGGATCAGCTGCCCACGGGCACGAACATTACCAGACGGGGACTAACGCAGCACAAACAAATAAATATGCCCAAACAATTTTTAGCATGAATCTGGTGAATTGGGGTCATTATCCTCAAAGTTTATGGCCTCAGCAGACCCAGTCGAGGGCAGGACCTGGAGCTGTCACTGGCCTCCAGGCACCATGCGGGTGCTCGCTGTGGGTACTGGGGTGACGCGGTTTAGCCTTTGTCACGCCGGGGGCTGATGGCATGCCAGGGAGGTACGGGGGAGCTGTGGGATAGCAGGCAGAAAGGAAACTATCCAACATCTGGTGTGTGGCTTAAAAGCAGCGAAGAGCAGTTGGGCGAATAATTTCTGTCAAGTGTTTTTTCACAGAGAGAAAAAAAATCAGCTGTCAAAACACCAAGTTCTTTTGACTCAGAAACAAATAAAGAGGAGAAGGTTATAAAACAGGAATATATTTCCCTTTTGAATTATTTTTGCACTGTCGTTATGTCAAATAGGAAACCTCAGGTCTCCTACAGAGTAATTGTATCGTCCAGCTACTTCCCACTTCACCTAGAATAAATCAGGTGTGTGCTGAATCAACAGGGTTGCTGTGACTTCATGGAGCCGACCAGCAATGTTACAGCCCCAACAGGTGGCCCTTTTTGCCCTTTCAATGATTTTAAACCCCAGTGTTCCTAGATATCCTTGTTTATTCTGAAAGTAGAAGTGCATCTGAATTGCACGCAGCAAGAAATTCACACACCGAGGGTCACTCTGGGCAATACCCATGCATTCGTATTCTGTCAGGGCACATGTAATGCCAGATTAATGCTGCTTGGGGACAGCAAGGGAACTGGAAGAATTAGAGGAGCCAAAATCAAAGCAAACACGGAGGATCTTTGCTAGGACAAAAATTGATTCAATGTAGCCTGGGATGAAATTCCATCTTAAGACTCTCCCTGGATACTGCTAAGTCTGCTGTTAGGTCTCCTTCTTCTAATGCTACTTTTGCTTTCTTAATAAAAAGCTGTCCTATTGCCAGTGGTGAACTCCCACCTCTGCCTGTTCCAGGTGGGATGATTTTGTATGGACCACTTTTCAAGCAGTAATTCATGTTTAAAGAGAAAACACAGAGAAAGCCAGATCCCAGCTTTTTCTGCCCATGTTGCTGTTTGTCCCCCTGGTCTATGCTTTGCTGCCTCGGATGCTTGGTGAGGAGCAGAGAGCCGCAGAGGGAAGAGCTCCCACTGGCAAGCTCTGCAGGGACACCCAGCAACATCTCGGAGCTGCAGCATCTTCTAAGGTCCTTGAAAGATTGGAGGCAGCAAGGTGGTTGTTAGTGACCGTGGGGGTCCCCGCAGTTTACTTATCCGCCACTTCTAGAGCTCTGCAGGAGTGACCTGGCAGCTCTGAGGCTCTCAGCAGTCTTTCAGAACTACTCCAGTAAATACACAAGCTCTTTAGGTAACCCTCGGCGTAGCATAACTGGTCCAAACCTCACCAAGCCTGCTGAACCTTGGCACCGGCCTGCACCACAGCTCCCATCACAAGGAGCTGGCAGGTCACAAGGCACTGGGGCAGGTGTCCGTAGGGGAGAGGGGTAAATATCAAGCCAGCTGTGATGCTAAGTGACTCCAAACCACCGACAGGGCTATGATTGGGTCCCCAGACAGTGGACGTGATGGGCATGGAGCAGCCAGGACCCATTCCCCAGCCGCCCCCAGGCACCCAGCGATTCTGCCTGAATTCAGTGTTCCTGCCACTCTGTGTGCCACCGCCTTGTCCTAAATCAGCCACCGCCAGAAGGGTTTTGAAAGCCTGAGGAGACAAAAGAGCATTTGTCCCATTTCCCCACTTCCCTGTCAGTGCCTCAGAGATCACAGAGGGACCAAAGCTTCTGTTTAAGCCCGACATGGTTCATCTGCCCAAGGTCACTGTCCCAGCAGGAGCCCTCCGGACAGCGCTGCCCTTGTGTGCCCGCTGAGGCATGGTACCAAAGGAGGGATGAGATAACATTGCCTGTCTTCAAGAAGTGCTGCAGGAAACATTCAATACACTTGGCTGTACTTTACTTGCAGGCAGGCTATTTTCCACCTCAGCAGAGTGGTACTCTTTACTGACAACCATTAGTTATTTGCAAATTTAGATGGGCCTTATAAACGTCAGGCTCCTGAGTGAATAAATAATGTTTCAGAGCACTAACTTGAAATAAGTCAGACTAGGAATGGTGAGAAGACCAGGAGCATGGTCCCTTTGGGACACACTCCTTACCACTTCTAATTAATATCTGGTACTTAAAGCATCACAGGCCATGGTTAAATCAAAGTCAGAGGAAACAAAGGAATATAAAATCCTTCTGGAGACCTGTGTCCCTTTCCATCCACAGGAGCGGGTGTGCTCCTCAGTGCTGCTGCCAGACAGAGTGATGGTGACCTCAGGAGTACATGTTTTGGGGAGCACAGCCCAGGGGACCAAGCAGCCGGGTTGCCTTTGCATCACCCCTTGTTCTCCTGCTGTCTCCCTGCTCCCACCCAGCCACCACCTCCTGCATCTTCACCTGGCTCTCTGGGGAGCTCGTTCAGCTCACCAAACCTTCAGGAAACTGTGCTTTGGTTTCAGCTGGCTGAAGGATATCAGATGGCACCAGAGCAAGCAAGATGTGGGGAGCAATGAGCAGTGGCAGTGCTGGCATGGCACGTTTTCTAGCTAAACGCCCCTAAATTCCTCTGTCCTAATGACCCAGTGAGGCTGCTGCAGAAACAGGCTTCAAATAACCACATTGCCACAGCAACGTGTTGCAGAGCCCAAGCTATAGAAGAACTGAAGGGCAAAAAAGGACACCAGCCTGTCTGTGCTCATTGCTCTCCGATCACTGTGGCCCATCTATCTATTGAGGAGCAATTTTTAAACTTCTCTGTTGAATTCCAGAGCTGTTGTTGTGGCAATAGGGCAAGAATCGATTTGGATTGAAAAACAGTCCTTGTAGAGCAGGTGTAAGGATACCTGCTGCGATTTGGTCAAGTTTACTGATCCAGAATATGAGCATTTCAGACAGAGAGCCCAGGTGGAAAACATCAGTGCAACTAGGCCATCGTTCAGTTCCTTCAACAAAGCTTACATACTTCAAGACGTAGGAAGCAGTAATCCAGGAGGGGAACAAAGGAAGTTCATTTGTAACCATAGCATTTATTAACTGCAGGATCTGGGGAAGATGAGTCCTCTGGCTTTTGAAAACCCATGCTAATGATGCATTAGGACATAGCATAAACTTCTGAGAAGTTCTCCATCTTCATTTACTACCACATAAGACATTGATCTTGCTGACACGCTGCTCTTTGAAAGCTCTACTGCTCTCCTAATCTCTAATTGCATGAAAAGTGCATTTCCCCCTCTTGCAAAGAGCAACACGGGACATACTTTCTGGTTGTGAAATATCCCAAGAAGTCCACAGCAACATCTTTTTTGGTAGAGTTTAATTAAGGTGAACCAGCAATTTGTATTCAGCTGATTTGGAAGGATTTTGTCACAGGTAAACGAGTTTTGGAAAAATTGTTTTTATCTCTTCTTGCTTACTGTTTTAGTCGTATTTCGAGTGGATTAGTATAATCTTTCCTCAGCCAAATTCCAAAGCCAGTCTATTCCATCATTTTTCTAATTTTACAAAAAGAAAAAGACTGAAAGCAATTAATTAAAAGTCTCTTCAGAGATGCATATGTGGATGTGCTTATTCACTAAGAACTCACAAAATAACTCTGCATTTTAAAACAATTTATCTGGTGCATTAACCGTGAACAGGATGTCTTTGTTAAGTGCACCATCCTTTAGATGGTTCTGTAAATGAATATGCTTGTCATGTAGAGATGTCTGCAGTAACTCAGCTCAGGCAGAGAGGATCCCCTTTCAAACCGGGTTTGAGTTGCTAAGTGGGTTTCTTTTCTATTTTTCCTGTGTGACGAAGAAGCTGATAGATTTCAAGTGAGAAGATTTTCCCTGCTGGGACCCGGGCTGTCAAAAGCCATAACAGAACTTGCAGGATTCTGTTGTAACACCACAAGTTCTCATTCAGCTCCAGAGGCGTCGGGGTTGAAAGAAAACTCCAAATAATTGACAATGGGAGCTTTCTTATCAGGGATACTCTGCCAGGCTGAGGCATTGCTTTTTGCACACACATACAAAGATGGCACCCAGATGCAGGTCAGTACCACCACG
The DNA here is from genome assembly GCF_011077185.1 of Oxyura jamaicensis. NCBI lineage: Eukaryota > Metazoa > Chordata > Aves > Anseriformes > Anatidae > Oxyura > Oxyura jamaicensis. Next base: position 18,648,309 of record NC_048901.1, on the reverse strand, counting down.
CAGAGGAAACTCTGCTGACACGAGTGAAGTTGGATAAGTAGACATATTTGTTCACACAAAACCTTGGACCAGAATATTCATAAACTCTTCGTGTTAATTAAAAAAAAAAATAAATCCCATTTTGTAAAATTTCTTTGTTTCTTATGAACCAAATAGAAACTAAACTTTCTTGAATTCAGGGTGAGGTGTGGCCATCAGGATGCTTGACCTCAAAGCTGTCCCCTTCCTTAACAAAACTCCAGCACATCTGTGCCATGAGTGCTGTGCCTTCCATTCTTTCAGGAACGTTCATCTCCGGAGTCAATGCAGCAATGCTCCGCAAAACACACTTCCCAGGCTATTTAATTATACCTGGGGAGGCTGATAGGTGTTGTTTGCTCCACCTGTTCTTGGAGGAGAAAATCTTGGACAAACGGGTTTCTCTGGCCTTCGTTTTCATTGATCTTATTTATACCATCTTCAGCCTTCATTAAAATGTGCCTGTTTGTCTGCTCACTCTGCTCTCTGTTCTGTTTGTCTGTCTTTACAAAGCCTCCCGTATCATAGCCTGCTGGTCACTAGCCAGCTATCCAGATGGCACTTATGTACCACATTGATAGGTGCCTTAGAAATATCAGGGAGAAAGGAAAAAAAAAATATCACTGGAAGACTTCAGATGCTCTTTTTGATAAATGGCAATTGTAGAGCTAATTAGCCTGTTCGCTCCTTTGAAGAAGCTGTGGAAACAACAACAGTTGCAGTCCTGCAGGGTACCATGTGAGGATGCGCCTCTTGCTCTCTGATTTTGGCTTTCCACTCAGAACAGCATCAGGCAGGAGGTCCATCTATCCACCCCCCTTCTTTGAAAGACACCAGGTTTCCATCTGGGGTTGAGGATTTCTCTCCGTGCCCATTGTTGTCCTGCCCTAGCACCACTATATGTCAACAGCTTCTGTGTAGACAACTGGTTTCTATAATAAAGATCAAACACTGCTCACCTTAATTGTGTGAGTATCCCTCTGGCAATAATAAGGCTAATTGACTCAGTAAAGCCAGCAGGATTTGGCTCTAAATCAACCACCAAAATTATTTAAGCATAAGTGCTCGAGTTCCTTTACAACCCCAAGGCCCACTCATTAAACATTATTTACATCTCAAAAATGCTGCTTTTCTCTCTTCCATTTGCCAAGGAGAGAGACAGAAAGATGAGGTTTTCAGGGATATCTATGTAAGCAAGGGGCTGAGCCCACCCCAAATGAAATGGCCAGGAAGACAGCTTGCCTTCCTCTAGCAAATGCCCTCACAAGTCTGCCAACGGGACCCCCAGGGTGCCTGGTGCCTAGGGGTGCCTCGTGTCCCCACCAGCCCAGCTCTGTCCCCCAGGGATGGCACAAAGCCCTCTGGCTGGGCAGCTACGGAGTCCCCTGCCAAGGAGGGAGCCCTGCCCGAGCCTGCTGCAGCTACGTGTTTGACTTAAAGCACAAGACACCATAACATGCAAACTATTCAGCTCACTCCATAAAATTGACACACGTTCTCTTCACCTACAGAAATTTCTAGGCCACTTTTATAAATCCTATCAAGCCAGGGGCGTGTATCCTGCGGTAAATATTTTAGCACGATCAAGAATTTCCAGCAGTTTTGTTTTAGCAGTTGGCTCTGGCAGGAGGGAGGAGGAAATCCCTCAGAGCCAGCAGCGTTGTGCTGGCTGCTCCCCAGAACTGGGTGCCAGAGCCACGTGCTGGCAGGGAAAGCGTGCAGTGCCCCCTCCACCACGGCTCAGGAGGGGGGACTTTTCTGGGAGCACAGGACTTTTCTGAAGGACCTTTCTGTGACCCACCTCGGGAGCAGCAGCTGGCAATCATACACAGCCCTAAGCCTCTGGGGCCTCAAACTAAAAACCCAATGTACTTATGGAGTTTAAGGACCCTAAGGGCTAGGAAGGAGGCAGGCAAGGTTGTCAAGGGACCCTGTTTTGCACCCAAAATGCTCTTTGGATCTGCTGGGCTGTTGTACTCTAAGCAGTCCCAGTTCATTGCCTCCCCTCACGCAAAAATCTCCATGTGTCCCTGATCATTTTCACTGCCAGTCTCTGCGCTCTTTTTATATCTATTAGAGACTTTATGAAATAGGATAACCAGAAATGAAAAAAGATTCTGAGAGTAGAGCATGCAATTGATTTATGCTAATGACACTGTAATAATATTTTCAGCAGTTGATTTCTTTTTCATTCTGTACACAACTAAAATGTTGATTACTTTTCTATTCCTCTCCCACTTATCGAACAGCCACTTACAGTTGGGCTCCACAGATTTATTCTCAGGTCTGTCTCCAAATTGGTTAAAACATAATTAATTTAAATTCCCCCAACACACGAGAAGTTGAAACGATTCTTTCCAATCAGTCTTACTAGAATTCATCAATGAGTTTCACCAGCTGTGATGCTGCTCATACGTTTGTCTTTGCAAAGTTCCTCCACCAGCTTTCACATATTTAACAACTGTTAATGCTAAAAAAAATCCACAAAACCCTGTAATTTCTATTAAGCCATACTATAAGCCTTAGAAGTCCCCTAGATGTGCATGAATAAATATCATAGTCACCTGTGACAGCATCCTCAATGATTTTCGCATTTCTTCACACTGATAACTTTCCTCTCCCGTGCATATGTCAGGGATATTAAAAGCTAAGTGTGCCAAGGGGCATTAGGAGTTTATAAAGGCAATCAGAGAATAAAGGTTATTGCTGAATCTTGCCTTCTTAATACATTCTGCCTTGAAAACCATATTAGGTGTAAAATTGCCTTACCCTAGAGGGATCAGAGTATAAAAGTATCCTTCAATAATGGAGGCAAAAAACCTGATGGAGAGTTTATGATGGAGTTTGATACCCAATAGAAGGGATTATATAGCATAGTGCCAAGGATAGCCAGAGACCAGGTATAAAGACCTTTTCTAGCCCTGTTGTAAACTAAAAGTATACAAACTGGTTTGGACAAAAAGCAGCCTGATTCTTGTCTTGAAGGTGAGACAAAATCAAATATGAACGTTTCATCAGAGGTCTGACAAAGCCGCTTGCCCTTCTTCTCTGCATTACAACATGGCTGTGTACTGCCTTATGTTGGCTGGTGGGAGGTAGAAAAAAAATATCACAAACCTGGGACCTGCCAAAAGCTGAAAACACCACCAACAACAACAATTTGTCTTCAAAGAGCGCTGCCAAAATTAAGGGCTGGATTTTCAAAGCACCTTGGCATCAAGGGCTCCTCAAGACTTCCCGGGAAACAGAGAACAAGGCTATTTGTCTTTCATTTCCAGCATACCCCCATAAAACAACTCACAGGTGTCACATCTTACGGGTTAGAAAGTTTGTAACAGTGGCACTTAACATTGAAAGTCTCTGTGGTTTTTGTTTTGCTTTGTTGTTGTTGTTATTTTTGTGTGTGTGTGTGTGATGAAGCACTCAGATTGTTAGCTGGTTCAAGCTGAGGTGTAGGAGCAAGTCCCTGCTATGAGATCTGGATGAGCACCCATGAATTTGGTTCATCCAGCTAACCTATGGCAATATTTGCACACCTCCATTCATGATGCACGACCCAAAGTAGTTACCAAACTAACTGCATCTAATTGACATATTTATTATTGATGCATGTTACACGGTAGCTGCTGAAAGCCTCAGGTTGTGCCAGGTGGTAGGCAAACACACAGCCATAAAGATCAATTATCTCCCTTCAGAGGCAGCACGCGAACGTGACACTAGCGTGAGGCATCGGATCCCCGTGGAGATTCCCTGTGCAGCAGGAGCAGAGGCAGCAGCCTGTTGCTGCCACCCTCCTGAACGTGCTGCGTGGCTTTGCAGAGAGCTCCTGGGGAGGGTCCTGAATGGAGAGGACCCTGTTGGAACATGATCCCAGCAGGGCTGGAGCCCATCAGCATCTCACCACGTTGTGACCCACAGCCGGACCCCAGGCTGAGTTCAGTCCCCAAGGCAGCTGGAGCCCTCCCGCAGGAGGACAGCCAGCAGTGGTGTCACCCCTAATACCCCAGCCGCTCCCACCTCTGTGTCAAATCCGCTGCAGTCTGGCAGCTCCGAGCGCATCTTTGAAAGAGGAATCAAAACACATTTGCTGTGCAAGTTTTGTACCTGGATGTAAGTTTTGTTGCAGGATCTCAGAAGGGCAGAGCATGGAGCAGGACAGCACTTAGCTGGCCGTGTTTGCCATGCCACTCCTTGCTCCCCAAACCCAGCAACGTGCCGCATGCAAAACCACATGGGCTCTGAACAACATACTGTATGTACAAAAGCAATAACCTCTGTCCAGCTTTCCCAGGCCTTTCCTCTGTCAGGCTGCTGGTCCCCCAGCATCGCGGGCAGCCGAGGAGCTAGCACTGAGCTCCCTTGGCCTTCCTTGGGGAAGGATGGGGCAAGGACCCCAGCAGCGAGACACGCACACACCTTCTCCCCAGCTGCCTTGCTTTCCTGGATGGCCTCATTCGTATTTCGGAACTGTTCGGTGGGAGCCGCAGGGAGTGATGAAAGACTGGGACAGCAGCAGCTGCAAATGAATTGCCACCGCACAGGAACTGAATGTTTATTTTGTGGCTAGCTGAGGCTGGCTGTGCGGCCGCTGATACCCTGGGGTGGGCAGGAGAAGAACGGTGCTGGTCTGGCTGGGGAAGAGAAAGGTGGAGGGGTAAATACCGACCACACTGCTTTCTGGCTCTTTCAGTCCGACTATTTTTCCTGTTTTCTGTTTGTATTTACAGCATCCCTGGAACCGGGCCATCAGCTCTTCTCCGAAAGAGCCTGTTGCCTGCCATTGAATTGCACTGTATAATATCATAAATCCAGAAGAACATTTTCATTCATGAGGTTTCATAGTAACTACAGAAGCACATCTGCCCTTTCTAAAGCAGTATCTGCTGCTCAGATTCTCAGATACACATTTCCCAGGACAGTATTTTTTTCCATTCCCTCTCATGTGTAATATTATGTGTGATATTTCTGGCTTTCACATGCACATAACTATGAAACATTGCTGATCCAAAGAGAGTTCCTCTCCTCTCTAACTCATCTTTTTCATCTCTAACTTATTTCCAGACATGAGAAAACAGTTACAAATTATATATGACAGCACCTTCCCAGCTCCAGAGATTTCAGACATGTCTTGCTCCGTGCTATCTTTTTCACTAAATTTGGATGAATAGGAGAAAACATGTGTTGCAAAGAAAGCATTTTATCATAAATTAACCCTGATTTCTTCATTCAGATTCTAGTGATATTGTGAAATTACTTCACCTTCTGCTAACTCCTGGCTGTCTTTACTTGCCAGCCTCACAATTTAAAAATCAAATAAACAGGCTATTATGCGTGAAAAGTAGCTTTTACCGCAAGAAAATGAAACATAAAAACAAATGTGAAAACCAATAAACTTCAGAAAATGCAAAGCTGCAGCTGTCATCCTTATCACCAAGAGTGGCAAAGGCATCACAGCTAAAAATCAAAATGCTCAAATTCAGTCAGTGCTCCACAATTGTATAGTACCAGGCACTTGCTGTACAACCCCATAGCAAGAGCGGATTCCTACCCAGCAGAGAGATCGTGTTTGGACTGAAAAGGCAGGGGAAAGTGGTATTTTCTTATGTGAAAGCAGATAAGCAGAGGCACAGAAAATTATGTGCTTTGTCCAAAAACACACGGGAAGCCTAAACCAAAGTCATCAGTCAATCCCCCAGCACAATGGTTAACCCCATTCAATATCCCCTATGCCGGCACTGGTGGAATTGTGCCCCTTTATGTCCTACCCCTGGTCAGCAAGCCTGGCGTGAGAGCTGCCACCTCTGCCTGGGGACAACCCTGTCCCCAAAGCCAGCCAGCAGCAGGCTCCCAAGGGAAGACCCAGAAATTCCTTAATTGATCTATGGATGATCTATGCCAATGAAGGTCTCGTCCTGACAGAGAGTAAGCCCTGAAGCATGAATTCTTATGGCTGCTCCAAAATCTAATTTATTAGTGCTAAATATTATTCCTCAAAGCATTCACATAACCCACAGAAATGGTCACTCTACCTCAGGAATTGCACTCCCACACCAAGCCAGTCGCTTACCTACTTAATTAGCACATTTTTTTGTGTGTGACAGACATTAGGGGATATCACAAGCCCATCAGCCTGGTAGTTACTGACAAGTACCAGGTTAGTGAAGGAGGAGAGGAGCACGGCATGTTTTGACGAGCTCCCATATTTACAAGTGAGGTTTCTAGCTGAAGGTAAATAGCGCTGAAACGCTGCCAGGCTCCTCGCTCTGCATTTCTGAATGGCTTCCCCTTCGCCACTGCCGTGCCAAGTTTCAAATTTGCTTCGTGCCAAACTTCATACAAACAAATTTGCAGAAAATTCATTTCAAAGTCTGACTTAGGCTGGCATAAGTAAACACCTAAGGTGAAATGAGCACGTCTGAGCCGTTGTGCTATGGCCACTGCGTCTGTGATCACTTAAATGGGAAGGAGAATAAATAAAGCCAGATTTCCTTTTATTCTCTCACAACTAAGCCCTACGTTTGGTGTCAACAGATACCAAACACACCTAAAATTCAAGCCCCAAAATAAAAGTCTGGCTTTGGGGTAGGAGGGAAAGGAAAACTTCTTGTGTTCTTACAGGAACGCTTTTACGGTCCCTTTTCAAGGTTTGTTTTTCCAATTACACCCACCAGAAACTCACATAGTGCTCAAAGCTGGGATCAACAGAGTGAGGCAGCTGAAGGAACTCTGGGAAAATAAGCCTACATGGAAATAACATGATTTTTAAATGCTTATTTACAGAGCTTATCAAACCAGTGGGATCTCAGACAAGATTACAATGAGGCATGGACAGAGGCAGGACAGTGCTTTCTCGGGGCAGCCCCACCAAAGGGAAAGTGAGCCCAGTTCCTGCTCACATTGCCCAGACCTCAGACAGTGCAGCTCTTCCAAACCTCCTCCTTTCCAACCCCAACACGAGACCAAGCCGTGTCTCATTTACACAAAAGGCAGCTGCGGCTCACTTGGAGGCAGCCCAGTTTTTCAGATTTTCCTGCATTCACGGACATTTAGCCTTTCTACAAACAGGTAATGAGCTTGGGGCAGCTGGGGATGAGCCAGGGCTCCTGCCTCATGCATGGCCTAAATGCAGCCCAGGTAGATCCAGAGGCAGTAGCTCAGGTATCACCACCTGCACAACAAATGCAAAGCCCCCAAAGTTGCCTCTTTTTTTTTTTTTTTTTTTTTTTTTTGAACAAAAACAGCATAAACCGTTTCCTTACAGGCAGCCACATAACCCTGCTCCTTCAGCCCACACTGCAAAGCACTTTAAAAACAGCAAGGATTCCACGCAAATACCCAAACATCCCACCTCTGAACACACTCACTGCGGCTCCCTGTCTCAGCTCATGCTCTGGGAGATGTTATTTAAACATGCTTGCAGTGATGCTGCAGCACCAAGGTAAAATAAGTCTATTCTGGTTTTCCTGCTATCCAATCCCGGCTGCATTTTTCCCTTTAAAAAAGCATTTAAAAACCACAACAGCTCAGAGGACCATCAAGGTGGGAGCTAGCCAAGAGAGTGTTTTCCTGCTGGCTTCTCACCCAGCTGGTGATGCTTGCTCAGCCTGGCTACACTTGGTGTATTTTCATTCCTCCTTTTAATTCTCTGGCCCCATGGCAGATGCAGTGGGGAGCGCTTCCTGAGCCAGGTTGCGGACTGCAAGGACAGTCCATCAAGGCCACCCCCAGTGCTCTTTGCTTCTGCACTAACCAGCTCTATGGGATTTTGCTGTAATAATTATTCTGCAGTCCGGTGGATAATGAGTTCTGGGTAACGCAAGCCCTGCACCTACTGCCAGGTACTTGCAGCACGTCGCTCCCATGCAACCAGCCCCGTCTGCCAGCGTGGGACTGCTCCTGCTTTGCCCTGCTCAGCCATAATTCACACTCACTGGCCCTTTTCTGCTCTGCCCTGTGTGGCTGAGGTGCAGGTATGGTACAGGTCAGTTTGGTAAAAGCCTCCTTCCCCCCTTCAGTCCTGTTTCCCTCATTACATCCTTCCCCTGACAGCAGCAACCTGCAATCTTCTGTAGCATGTGCCCTGCAAAGGTGAGCAGATGCTGACAGTGCCACTCAAGATAAGGTAAAGACTTACAATATTCCAGACCAATTTGCGTCACCAGCTGTTAGCCATCTGAATCTGCTCCAGCTGATTACACCCCTCTGGCATTTAAGTATCCAAAAAGTTCAGTGCACTTGAAACCTGGTCTTCTGCTCTCACTAATTCTCCCTAGACAGCAGTGGAATAAGCAAATGTCCACAGCCCCCCAAAGCTCTGCTCCAGAAAGCTGTCCTTTGAAGAAAGTACACAGGAGCACAAGGACACAGGAGAAGCAAGTCTAAGCAATAACAAATAATAGCAATAATTAAAAAAAAAAAAATCACTATTTTCACAGTTTTCCAAAGAACAACAGAGGAGAAAATATTGTGGGTTTTTTTTTGTTGTTGTTTGTTTGTTTTGTTTTGTGTTTGTTTGTTTTTAATGTAGCCAGCGACATATTTTCTAGGAGCAGCTAGGCAGTGCACTGACTGCGTGGTGATGGACATGATGAGCTAGGCCCTGAGCACTCTCCTCCCTTTTTGGGCTGACCGTGTCTCCTCACCCATGCAGAGGCAGACATGAAGCAAGCACACCAGCGGGCTGTGCTCCACCGTTATCTTCCCATAAGAATAATTGCAAATATGGAATAGCTGAAAAATGGAGAACTGACAGCATGAAAATGTCAGTTTGGAATTCAGTGGTAAAAAACGTAAATCACCATTCACTGTTAAAGACATAGCTAGTCTCACTAAGAAGTACATTTAAAGTCAAACTATCAGGACTAGGACACAGAAAGGTCAGTTAATCCTTTTACTTGGAGCACGCAGTTTTTTCCTAGGATGTATTTTCTTTTCTTCCATGCAAGTCTTTGTATCATGGGGGTCCTAATCTTCAGCACAATTAAGAGCCATTGAATTTTCATTTTCACAGTTGCTTTGATCTCATCTTGCTGAGGGAAATGCAGTTTCTAGCCCCAGTTCTTCAATTTTTCCATTGGCCTTAGGAAGCTATCACTTAATTTACCGGCTGGCTTTTGGCATGATTTAAAAACATCATCTCAGCAATGTTGTTATCTTCCAGCAATATTTCACAGATATCACGAAACCAGTTTATACTGATATCTTTCTTAGCATCAGGCTGACAGGACAATTGCAAGGAAATATTGCCAGAAATTTAAGACCATTTAAAAATAAATAATGAGGTTTAACATTTAACGGTGTGTTTTCTTTAGAAGAGATCATACCAATGTTCCTGTCCACAAAATTGCTGCTTTCCATAACAAGGCAGAGGTGGAAAATGCCCCTTTATGCATGAAATAAATCCCAGCGAGTGGCTGAGCAACAGCTTCATTCCGGGCTGAAGTTTTCTACGGGCTTCTTGAATTATCTAATTTGCCAGAAGTGAGCGACTGCTTCTGGGAGTGTACGATAGCTAATAATGCATTTTGGAGTCATTAAGGTTTATCATGTAAATCTCTATTTGAGTGCTTTTAAAATGCATATTACTTTCTTGATAAACTATGATGGCTCCTTAGGAGCCGTTAATACAAATCAGGGTGCGTACCATACATAGTAGAAAGCCTTATGAAAAGCAGTTATTCCACATGTGGGGTAATCAGCTTTTAAATTATATTAAATACTGCAGCTGTAATGTTTCCCACCCCACTCTCAGGGAGCAGATTGCTTTTATAAATAATATTTCTTTTTGCTAAATTTCATTTCCTCAGATAAAAGCCCACTTTGGAGTTGTGCCACCATGAGGTGAGAAGCTGGAGACTGACAAACAGCAGGGAGGGAAGGATGAGCGCCTTTCATCCGTACCAGTTAAAAATCCCCAGAAACTGTTTTGTTAAATAATTTCCATTATGTAAACCACATGTTGGTTTGGGTCAAAAACTTCCCATGTATATGTGGAGCAGACTTTCTTGCTTATTGTTCTTACCTCTGGGTCCCTACTTTTGGTGTCTTTTCAACATGTTCTGACTACCTTTGCCCTGCACAGCGATCTCAGAGGGACAAATCTCTTTTCTATGGGTATTGTGGTCATTGGTGTTTATTTACCACTCTATAGCACTACTGCAAACGTTGTCCCCATTTGTAAAACCCTACCCTGATGGATGTTAAATGAATGGGAAGAAAGAGGGAAAAGTTGCATTGACTTCAGTCAGAGTTGGGTCAAATCACAGCGTCGCACCTTGGCCTGCTCTGAGCTGGTCCGAGGCAAAAGAAGGTGAGATGTGGAGACCTGGAAATTAGATGGTTGCTGGGAGAACGGCATAAACTTTAGTTCAGCCATAAGTCCAGACAGTTTGTCTAAAGGAGATCTTTGGCTTAAAATAACAGTCAAGAAAATCTGAGTAAAAGCCCCAGGATCTGCCCTGCACTGCATAAAAAGATCTTGTGATCATAGCCAGGGCACATGATCCTCACAGACTGGTTCCCACAGGTCAGAGGCAGATGGCTCCACCTGCATATTGTGGCAAATAGAGAGATTTAAAATGCCTTAATATAAGAGGGGGAAAAGTGGGGGGGCAAAATATGCCGGGGATCAAAACAGCTCTGATGGAGTGACAGGAGGGGACTGTGGGGAGCAGCTGCAGGCACTTAAGGAGCAGGATAGTTGTAAGCTGCTGTAGCACTTATCCCTTCCCCACAGGGTCAGCTAAATTAACTTAACAGGGTCTATAAAAACAGGGAGAAAAACTTCTCTCTGTGTGTTCAGAAAATGCTGTTTTCTGATCATCAGTTACAATTTTTGTTAGCTTTGGTAGCATCACAGTTTGGTACCAATTACACATTTGAAGATGACCTGCTGGCAAAAAGCTGTTAGCTTTCTGTTCCTGGTTTTGCTCGTTAGGAGACTGCAACAGGCAGCAAAGAGAATTTGCTTGCATGTTATACCTTCAAGTTTCTGTCTCCAAAGTTTATTAATTGGTGAAGTCTTTCTGCTGATACTTCTGGTGTTGAACACATACTGTATACACATATATGTGTTCTTGACAGTCTAAGACAGGGAGGATTTGGAGAGAAATTCTGTTTTTCAGCATTTCTGCTGATGATGCCCCATCTTCACCATTAGCACATTCTGCTTGAAAGCGTATGGTTTTAAGCTTGGGCAAGACCTATTGAAAGCACCATCTCTGTGATGTGTTAAAGCCTCTTTCAATGACTCCTTTGTCCTACATGTTCCATGACGAAATTTCTGAAGGATTGTTTTCCTTCCCTGCGGCTCTTCCCTCCATTATTTCCACATAATCAACCCACTTGCTTTAAGAGCAAACTTTTACCTTGTCGCACCCTTTGCGCTGAAGAAGTTTGCTTTCACTATGGCAACTGTGCATCAAAGGTAGGATCCTTTCACACTTGTGTTTCTCTCTCCTTTGTGCACGGACTGACGTGTACATGGCACCAAGCCTTGTGAAATCCAGCTTCTACAGATGTCAGTCTGAGCCACTGCTGTGTTTCCGAGGAGCACTGGACAGAGCAGGCAGATGCAGTGTCAGACTAGCTCTGCTTGTCTCACAGGTGTGGGGCAGATGGCTTTGGATGTGCTCCAGGCACCAGGGCCCCAAGCAGAACGGCTGTCAGAATAATGTTGTGCTTCCGTTGTGTGAGGCATGGTGTGAAGTACCGGCTTCCTCAGTGCTCCTTGCACAGCCAGGAGCAGCAGAGTTAGGAAGGGCTATAGGACAGCTGAGAGGTATAGAGAAGGTGGTAATTTATACAATAACATCAGATGATAATGTATGGGGTATTCATTCCCATAAATGCTGAGACACTCTGAGTTTATCACTTTCTGCACAATTTTAGTCTCTACACAGTTATGCGCTAAGGCCTTTGGTAGCCAGGACGTGTTGACATTTCTTTTCTCAAATTGAGCAAGCATTTGAGCTGTTTTCTATTAACCCAGGCCTAGGAGGTGGTTTTGGCATGGGATGCTCCTGTTGCTGCCATATCCAGTGCCTCCAGTCATTGGCTTCATGCCCGGGCCTGACGCGACGAGGACAGCAGGGCTGCGCGAGACAGACAGTTGTAGGCCGCAGACCGGGGTGCTGCAAAATTAACACCTCGGTGCCGGGGAGCATGTGAAAGCTAAAAATAGTCGCTGTGTGCCTGCAGCCAAGTGTGGAGCTCAGGTTGGCCAGGCTGTTTCTGCCATTCCTCAGCCCAGCTCCTACCAGCAGCACTCAGCCGGCGGCACTGGCTGCTCACCAATGCAGGCCATTGGGGTCCTCTCAGAGTGTGGCACTGAAGGTGCTGGCAAGTTCAAAGGCACTGACGGTCACTTTTACAGCATTTTCCTGCCTTGCTTGCTAGACATCTCCAGACAGATCAGCAAGGGGCAATGAAAATACCCGAGTCCTGCTTTCACACAACTCCAGGAGCAGGAGGAGCAGTGGGAGTTGCAGAGAGAGCAACAGAGGGAAAATTATACTGCAAAACACCTAAGATGCTAAACATTTAATGTATGCAATCCTGCTAGAGACTCACAGCTGCGTGCAATGGGCTGTGCTCTCCCAAGAGCATTTTCTTTAAAGTCTTTACAACACGGGTGTGTAACTACTGAGGGGCACAGACAGGTACTCCTGGCTGTATTGCGCTGGGACTGCTCAACAAGAGCAACGAGGCGCCAAGAGAGGTATAAATGCAAGGTACCAACCCGTGCAGGCAACGGGCAGAAGTTAAGCTTCATGCAGAGAAAGGTGTGCTCAAAAAACATGTTGGGGAAGCACTGTTTCCTTTTTCTACAGCACTTCTCTGCCTTTCATTTAAAATAATTGAGAGTTGGAGTTAAAATTACAAGCAGCAAGGACATAGGAAAAGTTGATAATAGCCATGGGCTCAATCTATAGGGATTGATCGCACCAGAGATTGAGCTGTCTTCTATTAAACAGCTGAGGACAATGCCAAGTGCTTGATTTACCCTTCCAGTACTGGGATCTTTCACCCAAGCTTCCTCCCAGCCCTCTCCAGGACTGTCAGAAAATCTGTCCATAGCACTAAAGACTTAATTTCCTTGATTACTGGTGCAATCCAACATGCTAATCAAGCAGATGCAGAAATCTCTTGAACAGACAGTCATGGTGACCAGAGACTCCCAGGGGGATTTTTTGATGAGACCATGAAGCCAAAGAGGATTTTCTCTCAGTCTCAGAGCTCCCAGAAACATCCTCAACACACTAAAAAAATTCTCCCATCGGTCCCATGAGACCTGCTCATCACAACGATGCCCAGCAGCCTGTCTCTATTTTCCTGTGCAGGGAAGCTTTATTTCCAGAGGCACACACAGCAGTTCAGGTGCTGGAGCTATCTCTGAAAAGATGATCTTTTGGGAGGACAAAATGATGTCACTAGATATTTCACACAGCTCTCCTCCACCTACAATCCTGTCCTCCCATCCCTGGAAAAATTCTAGTCTCATCAGTCCACCTGAGAAATTTCAACCTCTCTCTGACCCATTACTAATCAATTAACTAATTAAGAGCTTTTCCCCTCCTGCCAAACATAAAATGTTCAGCAATTATTAGTTATTTTGAACCAAACCCCAAAACAAATTTCACACAGCCTGTTAAAGTTTCCCTGAGGTTCCAAAGGACCTTGTTTAAAGCTGTTGCTCATCAGAGCTGTATTTAACCAGCTCTGAAAGCAAGGTGTCCTCCAGCAGCATCTGCATGGGGAGCCACAAGTGGTGGCATCTGGCTTGACCTACAACCACGAGTGCTACAAGGGGGCTGGCAAGAGGTCCACAGCTCCCTCCTGAGACAAAGCCCAGGCCTCTACCACACACTAAAAACACATTTAAAACTCAATATACCCCTTGATTCTGAGGAGTGTGATGAACTGCAGTGTTAGGGAGGAAGGCAGGCTAACGTCACTGCACTTTGGCCAGGAACACACTTCTGCCATGGAAATCAGTTGGGATGGCATCTGCAGGTTCATGGCAGGCCTGTCTTTTATAGCAATCAGTGCAGGGAAATGGTGGAAATCAGATTGCAGAGGGACAAGCAATGAGTAAAACACATAAAGAACTGAGACCACGTATCTCTCCAAAACGACCATCAATGAAATTAGCTCTGTAGCACCGGTCTCGATTGCAGACAAAATGTGACTGTATCCTGGTGCACGAAGCAGTCAGTTAGGAAGGGGAAATTATTTCAGCTCAGGGTTATTTCTATTTTTAACATCTCTGTGTTTATTTCTGTGATTAAAGTAAAATGCAGGGAAGAACACCACCAGTGCACTGAACTGCAGAGGTAACTGGAGGAGTTTCAGACCTGGTTGAAACAGCGGAGAGAGGAGGACACAGATTTCATGAGGAGGAGCAGTCAGGCAGTTAAAGCCCTTTTACTCACATTGTAAATCCTTCTCTTAGCAATTTTGGGACAAATCAGCAACAGATTGGGATCCCCAGATGTTGATTAAGGAACCTATATTCCATCTGATGAATTTTAGGTCAGTTTTTAGATTCACATCAAGGGGAAAAAAAAAAAAAAAAGTATTGACCACATGAAATATTTTCCATCCCAATTATTTTAGTAGTCTGACCACCAGCCAAGGAAAGTCAGTCTAATAAAGCAGCCACCCTGCTACCACGGGAGAGGGTTCACCCAGACACGTTGGTGCAGCTGACTATGTTGTAGCAAGTAGTTAGCAATAATGAATAATTAATGAATTAAATAAAGTATGTGTCTCAATGCCCCAAGGTCTTTGGGCACCTTCACGGAAAATAATTAAAACAATAGATTACAAATAAGATGACAAGTCCCCAGGCAAGTGAATGTATATAAAACCACCAAAATGCAGAAACAAAGAGGACGTGAATGTGATGCAGAAGTTCTTGTGCTCTGCAGACCCCACAGCTCCTGATCTTGCACCACACTCCAGCCCTGGAGTATGAGGAAACCGAAAAGCAAAGGTGAATATCAGTCCTAGCAAGTGGTATTTGCCAGCCTTACATCATGAGAACAACACCACCACAACTTCCTCAGCAAAACACGACAGGCAGGACATGCTTTTTCTAAGTGACCTGGTGGAGTTGCATGGAAAGTTTTCCAGCTACCATTTGAGATGCTGCAGGAGTTACATTTAAATAAAAGAATCCACCAGGCTGAGTGGTGATGAGCAAAACGCAAAATAACTCTGGGGTTGTTTCATCTCTGGGAGCAGAATGGGAAAGTGGCTGTTTGCAGTCTGGAACAACTCCATCCTTTCCACACAGGTGCTTAAAAAATCTTTTCCCGGAACTTAATTTCTCTTGATGGAGCAAACATAAAAGTCCCTTGAGGATAAGGCCAAACATCCAATTCTTTCAGTTGCTTATGAGCACTGTGAAGCCAACATTTCCCCACTGCAGCAGAACAGCTTGGGTATCAGAGCTTCATGCACCCAACCTGCAGTGTTACAAGCACTGTAGGATGGGGGCAGGGGAGACCTGACCAAAAGGGGCAGTGGCCACACATCCCCTTGTCCTGCTAGCACTTTTCTGCTGCCTCCTTGGCTTGGCATTGGTTTGACCTCTTGCTTTATCCAAGGTTAAAAAGGTTTTAAAACATTTAGGTTTTTAGAACTGACAAAAAAAAAATCAACATGGAAAAAAAAAGACATCTAGTAAACTGTTTTCTGCCGACCTACAGAGGTGGCCACTCTCCAGAAATTCAGCCACGCACTACATACTGCTTAAGGAAGCGATGGGAGAGCAGGACAGATGGGTTGGTGGGACGCAGGGGAGCACAGCAAGCAGTCAGCACAGCTGTGTCCTCATTCCTGGCCCTCTCAGGAGGGCTTTGCTGTGACCAGGACTCTGGATGTTTTAGCAGCAAGAGCTCTGATGTGCAGTTTGTCACCTCACCCTCTGGATGGGTCGGGGACACCAGCACCAATGAGTGGCTGCAGCAGATGCCTCTGCCTGCCTTTGCCACTCCGGTGTCTCACCTCAGCAGCCTACACACATGGAGAGCTGACTGAAACCTCCAGCCTTGTCCTGCTGGTAGACTGAGCATGTTCATGTGGACTTTCCACACTCCCTGAGGGAGCAGGAGCACTGTAATGCTGTTGTAACTTAAAAGCTGGCACCACCAAGAAGCACTGTGAGTCTCTGAGCTAAAAATGAGCTCCATTGGTAACAGTCAGAGGGGGGTGTTTCATAGCCACAGCCAGCAGGCTGGCAGCGTGAGAATGGAAACACCCACCCAGACCCCTCCTTCTCAGGGCTATCAGTGCCTTCTGTAATCACAGCAAGAGCTTACATCATTTCAGTACCATTTCTGCACCCATTAAAATCCTGTGTCAGCATCTGGTTCCAGCCCCACCAGCGAGGAAGAGACTGGTACAAGGGGGAAGGAAGGAGGACACCTAGCAACCTGCTTAACACACTGATATTGCCCACCCTGTTTTTGAGGTAGAAGAGACAAAGGCTGCAGGGATGCCCTCCAGACACCATATTGGGGGAAAAAAATAAATAATAAAGAACAAAATAATAATAAAAAAGTGACTTACTCCTTGCAAATTTGGAGCTTAGGAAGCAAATGGAAGCCCAGTTTGGCCCCTAAGGCATTGCTCTATTTTCTATCCATGGCACAGAGCTTCATTAGCATTGGCACGGGGCTGCTCTCTGTACCTCCTAATTTCCCGTTAATAGGTCAAACAGAAGCAAATTTTAACGAATCTGTTCAAACATTTGAACAGATGAAAGAAAATCACAAGTGATCCATCAGGGCCTGAATCGGTTCTGTCCAGGAGGTGTGTTTGAGCTGGCACCTGTGCATCCGCATCCTGCTCTCACACTGCGTTGTGCTGTCACTTGTACACCGCAGTTTGGCAGTCCTACAACTCCACTCCTTCTGATCAAAAACAGACATCTCCCTCTGACTTGAGTTCATTGCCACACCTGAAAACTAACCCTATATCCCCAAAAAACAGTTCAGCTTGCCACGCATGTGGTGGTATTGGGTGAAGATATTGGTAAAAGCAGCGCACCTAGAAGTAGAGGATGGGACAGCTTCAGCAAGCTCCCAGTTAGTTCAGCTTCAGTCAGTTGTGAAATTTCACCTTGATTTTCACTGCTTACCTCGTTCCCCTACCCATTACATTTGTAATTGCCTCAGAGCAGCTCATCATTAGGTGTCTCCATCATTTCCAAACTTATCCCCAGGGCTCCACACGGGGAACGGGTGCCCATCCCCGTGCATTAACACAGCATTTGTCAACAGCAATGCTTCCCCAGCTCCCGAGGCAATGAGGGGAGAAAGTCATAAGCCTTCAGTGAATACCCAAAAACCTGTACAGACAATTCAGCTGGGTACGTGTGTCAGTTCCTCTTGGTGACACCAGGCAGAACAGGGATGGGTGAAGGTTGCAGAGCCAACTTTTGGTGAAGAACAGCAGCTTTTGGAGAGCAGACAGTCTCCCTTTTGCCAGTAAAACTCAGCATAATGGAAGCAACCAAGTAGTAGGATGCTGCTGGTTCCCCAGATTAGCTTATAAATCATAGGTCATCTGTCAACGCTCAGTGAATAAAAGCAACTCCAGCACCAGTGAGCATCACAACATGGTGGGAATCCAGCCCCTGTGCTTTCTGCCCAAACCCTTCCCGCTGTTCATGAGCGCCTACAAGCACCCTGCTCACCTGGGACCTGGTCAGAATTTAGGTGCAAACTTAAGGCTTGCTGAGCTTCTGAGAAGGTTGCCATGCCCTTAAACCTGCTGAAATTTAAGCTTGGGCACAACATGGCAGATGCTGTTGAGTTTAATGTTCTTCATACTTAAATGTTATTATTTTTAATGTTTTATTGTCCTGGAGGACTATGATCAGTACGCATGATAGCTCTGGAAGTGCGTAAATAATTATTACTTCAGAGCTGTTCAACCAGGCTGACTCCAATGAAATTTTGGGGGTTTGGGTTGTTTGTTTTTTTTTTCATTCATTTTTTGGTTGTTTTTTAAACAAGTGGCAAAGGGTTATTTTTGTAGAAAAGAGACAGCTTGGTAATTTTGAAAATGGAATGTCCTAAATCAAAGTCTAGGAATGTATTATTTCACGCACTAGCTACTGAATGATGAATTAATAATAGTATCTCAAATACATCTTCCATCAATATGCTTCTTCAGATGCCATCAGCATTTAATTAACATAAATTACATGACATGAGGAGGATTCAAACAGTCACCAAACCCCATCTCTCTTATATGCTACAGAAATTCTTGCAAATTCTGCAAGGCAGTAATTTTTTTCCCCATAAATTTGTCACAAATCAAGTATTTTTCACAGTACATTTAGGACTGCATTTGTCTTAGTTTGTCGAGGATTGGAGATCGGGTCTTTGGCTTTGGTTCAAGTCTTCTTCTAAATTTTATGTCAAGCAATAGCAGTCATACAAAGGAAATATTAGCAGTAGAGGAACCTTCAGCAGTTCCCATAACCCTTAAAATGAGGTGGGTCACCAGTAAACCTACAAGCTGTTTCTCATGTAACTGTCTTAAGTCACAAGAAAATAGTTATGACTGTCCTAAGAAGCTTGGACATTTGTTTTACCTCACAGCAATACAAAAGGTCTTGCTGCTCTATCCTCCAAAGGTTGCAAAGGAATCACACTGAATCCAGGAATGGGGAATTGGAGGTGCACAATCAAAATGTCAGCCAAATGACCAGAATGATAAAGAGAGAAAGAACAGCTGTAGTCCCCCAGAAGGCTGAACAGCGTCCAAGTGCTCAGTTACAAAAAGTAGGGAACCTAGTGCAGAAGGCAAGAAGGAAATGCAAGGACATGCAGGCTCCAGTTGGAGAACGCAGAGATATTGCCTTTTTTCTCTGTGCCTTAGGCTGAGAGAGGGAGGTGGCTGCTTTAACTTAAAGAACTAAAAGTTTTCTGAGTTAAACCACCAACAACAAAAATCTATTTTGTATAATATTAAAAGTATGCTTTGCTATTATTTTTATAGCTCATTCTTTTATTAAAATGTGCTCTTTTGTCCTTAAGCTTTGTTCAGTGAAAAGCTGATTCTGAAGTAACCTGACAAACCAAGGCATTTTATCCCTATGTGTGTGATATATTAAACTGTTCATTGAACTAGGACAGGGGACTGTGAAGAAGTGTCCAGCTCCCCAGCTTGCTCCTCCAGGAGGGCAGGGAGCACTGTGCGCCCTCATGGATGCTGTGGTGCAGGCTTGGATGGCAGAGCCACATGTAGGTCTGAAGTATCTTCTTCCAGAGACCAGCATCATCTACAAAAGCTTTCAGATATGTAGCAACGAGCAGATCCTCACCCCACCAATCTTTGGTGAGTTCACAACAGGAGGTTGACTCCCCTTTGCATCACATGAAGGAGAAAGCATAGCTATATAAATAAATGGAGCTAATGTACTGCAAGTGGTGGGGAGAAGATTAGCTCTGCATTCAATTACACTGTTCTAGTCCATATAATCCACTCCAAATTAGTTAATATAGCGTTCACTGTCCAATCGCCCTCCCTGCTATTGTTACGAGCTGCCATACAGCACTAAGCACCGCACAATCCTGCAGCAAGCAGCTGTTCATTCTCCAAAGAGTTCACAAGAGACCAAATAAGCAAAGGAAAAATAATAGCACAAAGTGTCCAAGGTTACAGAGCAAGTCAGCCACAGTGGCAGGAAGAGAGCCCACGTCCTTCTTGCCCTTGCTGCGTGCAGAGGACTCCAAAATGTGCCTTTGGTCAGCTGGCTTCTTTTGATGTAAGATGTGCTAAGAGCTCAGTATTATTGACTCAAGTTTCCATAGGTATCATACACGTCTATCAAAGCTGCCTAATAAACCAGCAAGCACACACCATTGCCTTAAATAGGGCAGCTATTTCCTACACTGGCAGATAGTGGCTGTCACCCAAAAAAGATCAAGAATTCACACACTGAAAGCACTACTGCAGAAACCTGTTTCCAAAGCATGCCACAGTCACACATAGAGCCAACGTAACTGTGAATATTTGTGAAGCCCACCGCTGTCAGAGAACAGGTCTCCTTTGTTTGTTTTCCATTCAAAGAAAATGTTTGTCAACACATTTGAGCCTCAGAGTTGAGAAACAGGAACTGTGCACCCTTTTTTTGCACCCTTAATTGAAGGAGACAATTAGAAACAGAAAAACGTAGAAACGGTTCTTCAAAAGCAGTAACAATGGCCATTAGTTGCCTCACCCACCTCAAGACACAACTTCAAAATGGGAAGATGGAGCCACCATCCCCTCTTCACCCACAGCTGAGCACTCCCCAGCTGCGTGGTTACACTTCTACTCCTCTTTGGGTGCACGCCCACACCAGCAGCAGCTCCCCGCACACCACAGACAGGAGGCTGGGTGCAGCTCTGGCGTTTTTACAGCAGTGGCTGAGATCTTCAGAAGAGAAACGAAGTGTCTGTGTCTGATAACCCAGTGTGAACTGGACTCCTGACCGCTTGGGTCATTTTCAAACATCCAGGCCAGAATTAGTAACAAAAGCATTTTCTTTTTTTTTTTTATCTTTTCCTCTCCCCTTTGCTTTTGTGTTTTTCATTACACGAGCATGAAGCGATATTGTGCTATGACAAGCAGTCAGAGCTAAGCTGAAACACAGCTCCTGCTACAATCAGTTCAGTCACTCGTTCCTCTTTCTCATGCCAGTCGCAGGAGGCTTATTAATAACAACTAGGGAGACAGACCTTTTCCATCTCTGACTTTGTAATGGGCAAATTTTCCCTAGAACCTATTACTGAGATTTCTTCTCCCAGACATCCCCCTCTGTGCCCCTATCCAAGATCAGTGGTATTTCCAGAAATTAAGTTAGCTCCACTAACTGCGTTATGTACTCTATTCTTGACAAACCACCCTTCATTGCCTTAATGTTCTCATTATGGTTGATACACTGCATCGCTGTTCATTTATTATAGCATTTTAACTCAAGTTCAGATTGTATATCACTGGTGGAGCTCTCTGGGATAAAGGGCAATGAATACTTTAATTGCCTGATAAATTATTAAGGACACTCCTTTAATTGGGTAATGTGGTGTTTACAACTTTGAAGCAAATACTTATGGAATCTACATGGGTGCAGATTTTTGCTAAGCACACAGCTACCAGCCTCTCTCTCCCCTTGAGAATAACAGTTTTATCAGGCTATTAAAATAAACACCACGCAGGATAAATTGTACCAGATGCCAGGCGAGACCTGCAGCTGGAAACAAGATGCAAACTTCCATCAAAGTCAAAGGAGGTGCACTGACTTACAGCAGCCGAGGGACTGGGCTTCTGCATCCAATGGATTTCACTCTAAGTGAGGCAACAACAGCAGAAGACCTACATTTTACATCGCTATAGCTAACCTAGTTCAAATGAGCTGAAATGGGTCACAGTGTACCCACACAAGGAGTTCAGCAGCAAACCCGACTTCAGAAGAGCCCGGGGAAAATGCAGCTGGGGAGAGCAAGTGCACGGTGTGTTAAACAGAGCCTGGCACGGCAGAAATCTGTTTTTTTGGCTGCTCTTGCAACCAGTTCAGAAATAAAACATTCCCTAGAAGGGCAGAGCTGCCTACACCCATGGGGAAAAGACAGGGACAGGAGGGAGAGGCAGCCCCCTGCCTCAGACCTTGCTGCTCCAGGCTCCCTTCTCTCTGAGCATCTCTGTACTTTGAAACCGAGCTTTCTTGAAGTTTTGCAATGTCCCTTCTTTCCTGAGCTGGGTGGATGTGAAAATACTTGTCACATTCTTTCCAGCCATATGCTATGCTTCCTGCTTATTAAAAGAGAGAGAAGGGAGCAGACTGTCTAGGAAGAAGCTTTGTGCTGCTTAGAAATAGTCAAGAAGCAGGCTCTTCAGTGGAGGTTAGCATTTCAAAGGCATTTCACATATATTTATCAGCTTTTGGTAACACATTGTGCCTGAACTCAGACCCTGCATCCAAAAGACCCCTGAACCTCAGTACTTTTCCTCAGCCTGACCTGAGCCCAGCTCGTCAGGTACAAGGTAAAGCTGTCTCATACCTGGAGAGGACCAAGTTGCCACTAGGGAAGAGCAGCTCTTCTTTATTGGTGACGGAGCAGTGGCTCCATTTCCAGTTGGTTTTGGAGCAGTCTCATTGTGATCTGGGGCAGTCCCAGCAGCACTGAGCAGGAGATGCAGGGAGAGAGATTTCAGGGGATGAAGACCTGGGACATGACACTATCAATGCCTGCATTAGTGAGCGTCCACTCCTCTCGCTCAAGGGGCTTGGCAAGGGGCAGGCACGGCTGTACCTGCACAGGATTCACTGGAAGATGGGGCAGCAGCACCACAGTGACTTCCTTCTCTCTCCCCAAAATGTTTTTCACCAAAAATTACACAGCTCAGG
This sequence comes from Oxyura jamaicensis, assembly GCF_011077185.1. NCBI lineage: Eukaryota > Metazoa > Chordata > Aves > Anseriformes > Anatidae > Oxyura > Oxyura jamaicensis. The sequence goes on along the minus strand of NC_048901.1, from coordinate 18,625,883 downwards.
GCTGCCTTGCTTTCCCTTTATCTTATTTGTCCAGAGGACTCAGAAACAGTCTGAATAATATATATATATATATATATATATATATATATATATACATACAGTATGTATCTATGCAACTTCTCTTAAGAAAAGATGACACTAGTGCCTTTTCTACCTGTTAAGATGCCACTGTGTTTTGTTAGGGTAGGAATTCACCCCGAGTTGTGCTACACGACCCTACTGCACAGAGGTATCTGGATTTGCCTCCCCTTTCCCATAGCACTGGGGCGAGGAGATGGAAAAGCCTTACAGGTAGAGGAGCAATCTGTCCTTTCCAGGGCTACCAGGAAAAGTATAATCACAAACCTGCTTACTGCTAGTGAATCTCAATGACAGTCAAATTAGGTGAAAGCCCAGCTGATGCCTCCTTACAAAAGCTGAGTGTGAAACAGTGGATCCAGAAAAACATCTAATTCAATGCTCAGATCTTTAGAAAATCAATCCCTGTGAACATGCGCCCAAATGAAAACAAGTGTAGATGGAGAAATTCCTTCAGTTAATGCTTGCAAACAGATCAATGCACAAACTCCTGTGGATTGATTTCCTAGAGCTCTGGCTCCACATCACTTCTTAAGGACAACCCTGATCACCCACAGACCTCCAAGACCAGGGACTGGGGCTATTCTTGCAATTTCTTGCCCCTTCTTCTCCAGTCCTGTTCCTTCGCACTGTCCCCAGGCATCACATCCCTCTGCACCTCCAGCACAGCCCTTCAAGGATCTTCTACCCCAGGCAACCACTTTCCTGCTGTAAGCTGCAGGGCTTTCAGCTGGTGACAATGCCCAGCAGCACTGAGGGCTGGGCAGGAGTAACAGGATGGTCAGTGAATTCCAGATGTGCACAGAAAATTTTTCCACCCAGATGTGGAGCAACAACAGCCTATTTGGTTAATGTAGTATTTTTTCTACATCATACCATGCCAACAGATGGTAGAAAGAACCCAGCCATACCCTCACTTTTGTGGATGCATTCCTTTTCTTTCCACCAATAACCTTCTAAATCATATCCCCCAAAAAAACTGCTTTGCCAGTTAGACCATCACTGTTTTGCTGAATCTGCTACAATCAGAGGGCAGCTAAGCAGCGTTATGTTGATTTTCTCATTAATGGGTGCAAAAACACTCAGTGTACAAAAGAAGTTGTCTTGATGGAGGAACATTCAAAACAGAAATCCAGCTAGGATAGAAGAGATACTATGGCATTTCCCACACTCCAGCACAGCCCTGTTGGCATCTTCCTCACCTGGCTCAGCGAAGACTTACACACCTGAAAAGTGTCATAAAAGACAAACCAGGGAGCAGGTAACACCACTGCTAAGTCATAACTGCTCTTGAATGCCATAGCTGGCGGTAACAGGCTGAAAAATAATATAGAGTTTAATTGACAGCACTCTACAGACTACTACAAAGAGGTAGTGGGAAATAGCTCCCTGCTTTATTCCCTTTCCCTCAAGGTGTTTCTTATCTGCCTTCACTGAGGTGACCATCTATCACATCTCTCCCCACGTGCCAGAAGAACAGGCATGTTGCATCTGATTATGCAGCTTTATCTCTACCAGGGGTTTTAGGAACTGTTCCCTCTTTGATTATGCTAATCTGATAACATTATTTCTGAGCAAGATGCCACAGCAGAGGGACAACGAGCTGCTTAGTGGCAGCCAAATCAAATGCAATCAGATATGCTGCTTCTGTTTCTCAGGTGCTGATTTCAGAGGGTGGGAGTGAACCCTGTCTCTCCGATGTCAGGGGGAAAGCAAAATTTGAACTTAGAGAAAAAAATTAAAAGAGGTGATACGTATACATCATGGAGGTGGCGAGCATCCCATGTTGTGCAAAATTAGTCTGGGAGCAGGGAGGAAAGCACAGCAAGATGCAGCAGCAAGCATAGCCTGCAGAACAGAACAAGACAACATACACCCAGAAACACACATTTAGCTGTAGCTAAATGGCTCTGGATGCTGAGGTCGAGTAATCTAGAGTCTCATGTTTCAGCAATAAAAGCAAGAACATTGAAGGAATCATCCTTTGACATCCATATTGCAACCACAAGCATCAGAGTACTCAGGATCTGCTTCCTGCGCATCAGAGCTGCTGTGTCAGGGAGCGTGACAGGTGTTCAAGCATCACGCCTCTGCACCCCAAAACCTGGTGGGGGTTTCCTGGTGCAAATGCTTCCAGAATCAGCCCCCACTTTCCACTTGCCAAGTGTCTGATCTCTCTTGTACAGTTGGGCAAATACTGGAGTTTCCAGTCTGATGGCTGAAGCAGGCCAGAGAGGAAAAATTTGGTTGAAGTTGATCCAAAAAAAGACATTTTTCATTTAAATGATAAAACCCACATTTCTTTTCAAGTCTACTTTAAATATTTTAGAGTCTAGCTTTTTTAAATTTAGGAACATTTTCAAAATAGAAACCATTTCAAAGCAGAGTCCAAGAGATTCATTGTAAAAGTATTGGAACAGCACTCTGTCAGCTTCAAAACAGAGGGAATGACAGTTTCAGAAGCCTTCCTCCTCCTCCTCTCTGCAGCCAAACTATTCCCGTAATTGGCCTAAATTGTCCATTTTTGTGAAAAGTTTGAGCACTCTGAAGCAGAAAAATTCCACTGAGCTCATTCAACCCTGTTGTTGGGGATGTCAGAGCCATAGTTTTCCACAGCCTGCACATCCACCTGATGTGAAGCAGCTTTCAGAAGGTGGCAAATCCATTTGTTCATGGTTCAAGTGGATAACTTTGCAGTAAATAATCCTCAGATAGGTCAAATTACCTTTGGCTGCAGTTGTCTGTTGCCACCCAGACGTACATTTAAGAGCGAGATCCTCACCACCACCCCCAGGCTCCTAGTTACAACCCACAGGAGCAGACAGGAGTGGGGATGTCGACTTGTTCTGGACTTAGCTCGTCCCTCCAGCCTGTGGCTCCAGCCACATCCCACACCCATGCCCACACAAACGCTCTAGTTGCATGAGCCATGGAAGCTGTGGAAGCATCCCCAAGGATGCCGCTTTCTCCTCTACTTGTAAACTATTGAACTAGAGCAGAGAAGGCCTGTATTGCCCATGCTGGTGTCTCCAGGCCTAAATTCAGCAAGGGTCAGATCAGCAGCACCACCTCTCCCCATGGCACAGCAGTGGTGTGCTGGAGCAGGCCCCCGCTGTGCACTCACTGCTTTTGGGGGCTCTGAGGGAATCACTAGAGCCTTGGTGTGCTGCCAGATCGTGTTTGGCATCCTGAGCATCTGCAGCGAGGAAGAGAGGTCACCGGGAGGTACTCGGGAAGTGACGGTGACAGCTTCTGCAACCTGCTGCCCGTCCTTCCCCTCCCTGCGCTTCCTCACGCAAAAAACATACATAGGAGGGTCGACAGCAGAAATGTGCCATCTACTCCGTCTGTGGGGATTAGAAACCTGGTGTAAATTATCCTTTTCCTTAATTACTTGATCCTACCTAATCCTCAGTGGACAACGTTGACCTTGATAGTCTAAATCTAGGCTTCTTAGCCCGCACAGGCTCTGCTCGCTGTTTCCGCACGCTGTCAGGGCGCAGCCCGGCTCCTTTACACCATGGCTCAGCAGAACCAGGGCAGCAGGCCCAGCCCTGTCCTGCACCGCTCCCCGAGTCCGGGGGGTCTGTCACACCACCCAAAGATGCTGTAAATGCTCCGAAAAGGACAGAGAGTGCTGGAGATGTCCCCCAGTGAGGTTTACAGCCTCCTGGATGTAAAATACCATAGGCCTGGAGCTGTTGGAGTTTGCAGGCCAGGCGAACAGCAGCAGAGCACAAAACCACAGCACAATGGAGGCAACGCTGTGGATGAGCAAGTTCAAGGGAAATCAGAACTATGACACCTATAAATTGATTTTTCAGCCTAAGCTCAATGGCTACTTATCTCCAATAGCAAAATTAACATTCAATTAGATTTGCTAAATAATTCATGGAAATACATTTGATGTAGTAGTGGATTCCAGCAGTGAATCATCAGGGTTTCATATTATTGTACTGGCAGTAACCCGGACTATTTCCTAAAAGAAAGCATCTCATTTCCATCTCCACACCCAGATTCTTCTGTGGCATGAAGCCTTTCCATTTCATATTGCCTAGGGCTAAATTTGAAGGGATAAAAAGAACTGTTGCTATTGAGATTCTTAATTTAAAGCAATTTAACCATGGACAGCAGTTTTATTTACTGCTGGTTTGGGGGGCGGCGCCCCCCCCTCTTGTTTGGGGGGGGGGAGGAAACATATTTGGATCTGCAAATCTTTTGTAATGAAGCAATGCAGAACCACTGTTTAGTCATGCAAATGAAACGAGAGTTAACTGAAAAGCATTCTGGGGAGCATGAATCTTTTGCCAAAACTCAAAGTGAAAAATTCTATTGTCAATCAAATTGCACAAATATTTCCAAATTGGCTTTTATGCATGTGCATTGTTGAGAGAAGGACAAGCAAGACAGAGCAAACATTTCCTGCAGACTCCGATAACCACTGTACCAAGTATTTGGGAGGGACAAAAACATTGTTCTGTGAAACCTCTGAAAATACACGCAGTTATTACTATGAGATGAGAAGGAAGAAAATTTCCCATCCGTCACCGAAACACCCCAACCTCCACTGAATCTGTCCTTTTTCATTATCATATGTGAGACCAGGGTGGACTCTCAAAGAGCAAGACTTTGCACACCAACCACAAAATCCATGCCGTTTTGCTTTGCTTTTTTCTCCTAACAGCCAGGCAGGCTGTTCTCCCAGAACTAACCCACTGCCACTCCACCGCAGCCTGGGGAGCTGCCCAAGCTTGGTCCAGGAGAGCCTAATCACTGCTTTCCCTAGCTCCTGGCCTCGATGGCACTCTGCTTTCACAGTCGAGATCCTTCATTCCCCAAATCTGTTGCCACGTTACCTCCTGCACCCTGCCTGGCACTGCCATCCCAGGACACGCGAGGCAGAGCCCACCCCAGCTCTGGCTCCTCGAAATGCCTCCACTCAGCACTGGGCTCCAGCTGGGCACCAGACCCAGCTCAGACCTTCCAGCCCCACCATGCCACAGGGAAGGAGAGGGGATGCAACATCTGCACCTAAGGGTGCTTCTGCATGCTGCCCAACTTCGGGGATGCAGCACCTACACCCATTTTGCACGCTGCCCAGCTTTCCTCTTGGAACCGAAGCATTTTGCAAACAGGGTCTAGCAGGCTGTAGATAAAATTTGAGCTCTTTCTAACCCCACTCTTAGAGATGACTTGAGACTCCCGCACTGCTGAGGGATCAAAGATGAATAGCCATTTTAGCCTGTGCTTCCACAGCAGCTTTTACTACATTAGATGTAATGACCAGGTGCTCAGCTGGTATAAACTGCTTCAGCTTTATTTTCTCTGCTAGCAATAAGAGGCAGTTCACATCATCCAAGGACTTCTCCAAAGTCAGTATTAGATCTAGCTGATACACAGCTCTCACTCATCTGTATGACATTTCCTCATTTTTTTCTTTCTGCTGAGATCTCCACGAATGCTAACCCACTCGTCAAGATATTGTCTCTGCTGCATACACTGGAGTTTGTTGGCATGTAAGATCAGCAACAGAGACTTTAAAAGAATTTTAAACCAAACAAACCTCCCACCACTTGTCACAGAGAGGCTCACACAGTGGGACTCGGATCCACCCATCCTGCACAGCAGAGAGCAAGGAATACAAGCTCATATCCCAGATACCAGGCACAGGGTAGACACTTCCAAATTCCCTGCTTGTTGCAGTTTGCAGGGTCCTCCCCCTGTATTAGACAGTGGCAAATTCAGGCCCAGCCAGGAAAACAAGGTCACTGTCATCGTGATAGCAAGCAGCCATGGGCTCACAGCCCCAGGGCTGTGGGTGTCTCAGTGAGACAGATGCTGGGGAGACACGCAACGGGCTGGCGGCAGCTCAGCAAGCACAGCATCCCTCGTAATGAATTAGCTTGCTCTAAAACACTATTCATAGAAATACAGAGCACATTTTATTTCTTAGACCTCATTTCAGTCCACGGTTACACCTGGCTGTGAAAGCCAGAGAGGAAATCTGATTCAAAACCTTTTGAAAGGGAAAGAAAGACACAGAACAGACCATACAGGTGCTCTAAGAACAAAGCACTAATTCTGCCTACGCTCCTCTGGCAAGGCAGCCAGGTGAAGTGCAGCATGTCGATCACATCCTGCAGGGAGAGCAGGCAGCATCAGTCACAGGGGGCTGAACAGCAGAGGTGGAGAGACACATGGAGGCAACCTCTCTCGCATTATAAAAAAGTTAGTGAATTAGTCACAGAGAGATTAGCAAAAGACAGGAAAGGCTGGAGAACACTTGAGCGTGATGCCAAAACCCACGAGCCACTGAACAGCTCTGCTGTTTTGCGAGCTAAAAGGCCATTCACACCATTAAGACCAAGAGTGACAGCACTGACAAGATTTATCAGAGAACATTTACTCTGGACTCAATGAAAAATTGCCCCAGTAAAAACCCTGCCAGCTCTGCTGACGTATATTATCTTTATTAGAAAGGCCTCTCTGATAACCAAATTCATTAGGAATTCTAGCAATTCATTTCTTCGTATAGACTTCTGCATATGAATTCAGCACAGACAGATGCAATGGGAACTTTGGAAAAATATCATTAATCTGGGCTACATTTCTCAGTGGGTGTAGCAAAGAGGAAGGTGTCAAGTAAGGTTTTTTTTAATCTGTATGTGCTATGGTGTGCTACAAACTCGCGTGCTGGTGCTGCCACCAGGGCTTGTATTTACTCCTCAGGGTAGAGCAGGGACCTACAGACCTGTTGTTCTAACAAAGCTGACCATGGTCTCTGGGGAAATGAGGTGCCCTTTCCTGCACAGCCTGGCAAACATGAAAAAGCAAGTTGAGCAGCTAGACTGGGATCTCCATTACATGGCACAGGGTTGGATAACGAGGGCTCCATGCTTGTCCATCCTCCAGCCCTTCCAAACCCCTAAGAGGCAGCTTTAAACAAAGGCTAAGACTCAAATTTCACTGTATTTCTAACAACTTGCTTGCTGGAAAAGAACAAAGGCAGAATTTCCCACAATGGCCTCTGAAAGATTAGGCTCGTTACTGTTAACACTGTATAAGAAGTGGACATTAATTAATGCTGAATTGCAAAGGAATTCCAGGAGTACAACATATCTCACCCCTGCTGCTGCAGCGAAGAACTCATTATGAATAAAGAAATTAAAAACATATATCAGAAGGCAAAGTTAATGATTTTCCACTTATTATTAAGTGTGGGCAAAATGTACTGCTGGACTAAAATGAAAGAGGAGGAACACGTCCCAGCCTTAGTTATAGGATAAGATCACAACCCAAAGCATGTCCTTTGGTGGGAATTAAGTGTTTATCAAGCAATTTCGAAGATATGCATCATGACCTTGAATCGAGCACTTAACATCACCCAGCAGGTTTTCTACATCCATGGGAAGAGCAGCACTCACCTTGTGCAGATCCAGGACAAGCTGAGGGTTGTGGGGACCACATCGCTGCCCTGTCCTCACACAGCAGCTGCCACAAGTCGTGAGCATCTTCGGGGCTCCTCCAGCCCCAGCAAGGAGGCTGTGGGACCAGCACCCAGGGAGGCAAGGCGAGCGTTTGGGTGCCTGGAGGAGGAGGAGCTGGGGGGAAGCAGAAGCACCTGGGCAGGGTGGCTGGGAAGTTCAGCAAGAGGTGGTTGCAGCCAGCTAAGGCAGAACAGGACTCAGAGGAAGAGCCAGAGGGGCGATCAGACCAGCTGTAGCAGATCAAGCACTGTAGGGTCAGTCAGTCATAACTCCATTAGTTCTGGGGTCGAGGCTTTGTGCACTGCCAAAGATAAAAGAAGGTCCAGGCTTGCATAACCATCCTTAACCACAAACTCCAAGGCCACAGCTGCAGTAAATCAGGGATGCTCCAAGGACACCTGAGAGAGGCTGGGCTCTGTGGGCAGACCTGGCCCAGGGACACCAGATTTTTCTTCAGCACTTGCCCATTCCCAAACCATCCGTCACCTTGCAAATTAACCCGGGCTGACACTCAGCTAGGCGCATCTGGAGCTGCAGTGAACCCTTCCTGCAGGTTCCCAGCTCAGATATTTATTTCAGTGGTTCTTGCTTTCATATCTTTCCCATTTTTACTACTTCCATTAGTCTTTTGGACTTGAAATGACCAGTTTGCCTTCACATTATTTCCATCGCTGCTCTGCCCGTACCCAATACGTGTGTCAGCGGCTGCAAAATTCCACAAAGCTTAGCTAAATCCATGTTGTCCTGTAAATAATGGCAGCACGTCCCCCGATCAAGGAAAATAATGAGAGGTTTATTAACGTAGCATCAGATGAATTTCTGCTTCATATAATTATGCATTGAATTTTAAAAAGAGATGTCATGCAGGAAATCTTTACAGTCATAACAGACAATCTGTAAGAAAGAACAAAGGAAAATAATTTTAATAAAATATTTTGCCCTAAGCAAGAAATATGCTTTATGCATGATACGTGAGAAAAGATAGTTGTGTGATACAAAACAGAATTGTGACCTTGCTGCAGGAGCGCTCATTACCTAACACCGCAACAAGCAAATTAATGGATTTTGGAATGGTGCAAATAACAGTAATAATAATCATTTTGCTTCTTGGCATTTGCTTGCTGACAGCCGAATTTAGCAGCAAGTGTTTGTGTTATTATTTATAAAAGAGATTGCAAATAGAATTCCACATGACCTTAAAGACATCACACAGAAGCCTGCGTCTAGTGCAAAGGTATTTATTACAGTCGGTAATCAAGGTTTGGTGAGCTTTTATAAGCCTGGCAGTGGAAGTCTGGAATCAAAACACCAGCTGCCAGAAGCATACAGGTTTGTGCTAGGACGTGTGTATGTGTGGTACTGCCCAGGATGCGTCAGTCTGGCTTTTGAATCCCTGCATGGGAAGGCTGTGGCTATGGTTACTATGGCAATTATGCAAGCGGCTCCATATGCATTTGGCACACAATAAATGGTTGTGTGATGATAAACCTCCGAGGTTGTTTAAGGGAACTGGAACCCTCTTGGGAAATACTGAATTGTCAGGTCTGGACATTGCCCTCTGCATTAAGGGATGTCTGAACCATCCCCTGCAGCAGGTCCCAGCTCAGTTCTTGGTCTTTCTGGAGCTGGGACAGCCCCTTGGACCTGCCTGCAGTCCCCAGAGCTGGCGATGGGACCAACAGCACCCTTACCTCACACAGCAGCCACAAAACACCAGCACCAGATCTGCTTTTAGGTGGCTGATGGACAAAGCTCACCCTTCCCACCCAAGCCAGGCTGTCTGCAGAGCACCAGGAATAGGCTGCGAGAAAGATAGATGATATTTGGGGTGAAAATTTACTGCAAGAGTGACTGCTGCCCCCAGAGGGGTTGGACTGATGAGGAGAGGCTGCTGGTCTCACGGTGACAGAGCACCGACATGCTCTGCTCCGGCTGAGGGATGTGCTGCCAAAAATTAAGAAGGGGAGCAGGAAGCACTGTGTGGGCTTTTACCCAATTAAACCTGCACAAAACATAAATCAGGCCCCAGTAGCAACTTGCAACAGTTTTTCAGCAAAGAACACAAGTACGGTTCAGTGTGGTTCACACAGAAAAGTTATTAGGCAAGGAGGTACAATGAAAGAAACATCTCTGCAAATGGAGCCCCCCCTGCATATACGCCTTCAAGATCTAGTGGAATTTTAAATCATGATAATTGCATTGTAATATAAGCAGTTTTGCTATAAGTGCACAGTGCACACCGCTGGAGCCTTTCCTCCAGCTCGGACCCCAGCTAGCTCCTAGAGCAAAGCACCCTCTGACTGCAGCTCACGTACATGAAACTCGTGGCACAGCTGGCTGCATATGTTGAAGTGAGTTAATTCGATGGTCTGACCTCCTCTGTAGCTCCTTGTGCAAGACCACAGGCCCAGTGGTGTGGGCTGCTGGGCTGCACCCATGGGAGAGGAGCTGCAGCAGCTCTCCCCATGCACTGCTCACCGCACGGGCTTCTCGCCGAGGCTGTGACTTATTAGGCCACCACCAGGACAAAGCAATTTTTTAGTGGAGAAAATTTCCCTCCTTGAAGTGAAACAAATTAAAACAGAGAGGGCTGAGAAGAAACCTGACGGCATTCTTGCAAGCTGTCGTTTCTTTCAGGTTTGCTCTGAATCTAGCAGCTTCGGAGACTGCACCTACAGCATCCTTGATGTTCCTGGGTCCCAGGCATTTCTCCTTGCCCATATCCATCCAGGCAGGTGTTGGGGCAGCCCCACCAGCTCCGTGCTCAATCTGCCCACCCCACGCATCCCCTCCTGCCCAGGAAAGCAGGGCAGAGCAAAAGAGCATCCTTCCTCCCTGCCACCTGTGCCACAGCCTAAAGCACACAGTAAATCACCAACAAATGGCAGGGCTTGCTCCTGGGGAGGGGACAGTCATGGCAAACCCAGAGGGACAAAGCCCTAGAGCCCCTTGGCAGTATCATGCTGGGCCCCTCCTGGGCTGTGCGGAGCACATCGGGGTCAGGGCTGCAGGAATCCCCCTGCCCGTTCCTGTCTTCACCTGTGCAGGCCCCCAGGCCTCCCAGCACCTGCAGTCCTTATCACCTGCGAGTGCGCTGCAATTTTCCATACTTTCAGTTCCTCAATTACATTGATTACCACATTAAACATTCCTGGTGCTAGAGGAACAGACTAAAAATAATAAGCTTGTATCTTCCTAATACAAATGAAACCCATTTGTACTACTGGAAGACTAGAGGGCTCATTGTTTCACTGTAATGAAGCTTTCATCTCAGGAGATCCAATTCATAAAAAATACTTGCTGAGGCTGTGCACAACTTTTTTACTGTCACTCTTGTAATTTCACATCTGCCCCATGATTAGGGCAGCCACTGAAATGAAGTAGAGGAGCCACAGCAAAACCAGAACTCACGAACCCACACAACTTCCCCTGCTACAAATAACTGTGGCCACCTTTGCTTGGTTTCCCGAAATAGCAACTCATTGCAAAGGAGATGGCAACAGGGAGACACCGTACCCAAGTTCTTTTCTGTTTGTTTTTTGGAATAAATATCAGTTTGCAACCAAACCCCAATGAGGCAGTACAGGAACTGCCCCAGTGCCCTGCCCAGTGCTGCAGAAAGGAGCCGTGGCCCCCATCCCGCTGCCTCCCCCAGGCCGTGCCCTGCAGACACCCATCCCCTCAGGGCTCCTCCACTTCTCTGCCTCCCTTCCCACCACCTCCCTCCCACCAGGAGACGCAGGTGTGAGATCTGACAGCAGCAAGGCTTTGCTCTCTCCTTTAAGCTCCGTAAAGAAAGCGAAAGGGTGGGATGGAGGTGGAGGAGAGGCTTCTCCCTCAGCTTTCCTTTGGGCCTGAAGCAGCCCAGATGTGCTAGGGACACAGCAGGACGCCTGCCCTCCCGTGTCCCTGCAGCCACATGGGAGCAGGATGAGGAGGTCATCACCTCCCTCCCCTTGCCCCCAGCCCAGGGTCTCTGCCACACAGGGGGAGCCAGCCCTGTTATCACAGCTTTGATTAACTGCAAAGTCCTCAATTATCCGGAATGAGGTCGTGTCCCTGACATGGATTAATTGCATTGAAAGTTAGCCTGATTGTCTGAACCCTCATTTACCAGCAGCCACTCATTGCCACCCGTATCACTCGGCAAACCGAGGTTTGAGCTCTTCAGGCTGTGCTGGGGGGGGTAATGCCATTATAGCCGAGCTTTTGGCCAGGTCTGCATAGGGATAGACTGGAGGACATGAACCCGAGTGTTCTGCTCAAACATTAGAGATGTTACAATGCTTAATGGGAATGGATTTTGCCCCCAAAATTCTCGTGGTGCATGACAGCCCACAGCCAGCACTGCAGGCGGAGGCGGTCGAACTCCAGTGCTGAGCCCCAAAGCCCCTCACTTTGACAGAAGTGATAAAGAGAAGTAAGGCACCTGACAGACCCAGGGTTTTGTTGCTGTTTGTTCAGAGGGATTAGTGCCGCAGGACTCAAAGGACATAACACTCCTGAGGAAACGGGGAGGGAGGTGGCCCCTCGTTAAACACCAACACCATTGCCTCCTCTGGGGTTGCTCGCCCTGCAGATGGAGTTCCCTAGAAATAAGGGCTTCTGGTAGAGACAGGGCAGCCCCTTCCCCACCTGTGCCACTGCATGGAGAGGCTGCTTCCCACACACATTGGAAAACATCCTGTACAACCACGTGCACACAAGGCATCTGTCTCTGTATGAGGTGTCTGTATGGCACAGCTCCTCTTTCTGCTCTTGCTGTATTTTAAGTTGGAAGAGCTTTTTTGTAACACACCAGAGAGCAACAGCTAGTTACCAAGGCGACTCTCTGATGAATCAGAGACTGACTAGTATAAGATCTAGATGGGTTGTAGCTTAATTCATTAGACCTCACATTTTAAACAGGGGGAAAAGATCCTATCGCAGCCATGGATCATGCATTCCTCCTGCCAGGAAAAGCAGCTTTTATTTTGGCCACAGGAGCAAACAGCAAGCACACAGTGTAGGACAGCAGCGAGCAGACTGAGGCAAGCAAGTCTCTCCAGCACACTCAGCTCAGAAAAGCAAACACCACCCAAGGACAGAGCAGTCCAGATGGAGGTGACGGAGGGATGGGCTGGAAAGCCCGTCATCACACTGCCAAGGATGCACAGGGTCAGGCGAGCACCGTAGCAGCAGCCGCACAGCCGTTCCATCACAGCCCTGGCACTTCTCAAAGTAAAGACTGCAAGCAAGGAGTAATCACAGGAGCAACTCGGGGCAGCAGCAGTGCTTCCCCACCACCAGACACCACTGCAAGTACCCTTTTCTGCCCAAGCCGTGTGGTTTTCTTCCAAGGATCAAGCAAGAGCAAGGCATCACCCACAGCACATGCCCTGCCCTGCCGAGCACCATGCCGAGGAGCCGGGGCAGAGCAGGTGGGAAGAAGGGTTTCTGCAGGCACTGGGGCACCAGGGAGCTCCGGGGAGCAATGTTTGGAGAGAGGAAGCCTGGATTTTTTAGGCTGGCTTTATTCAGAGGGTCTTCTCACCCACTTCCTTCTGGCGGCTCATCTCCAAAGAGTCACTGAACGCTGGTGCTTTACCTCTACACAAATACAAAGCAATTAAAACAACCCAGGAACTGTGAGAGCAGCGAGAAATACCTGGAGACACATAGAGAACTACATGGAAACCTCCAGCTTGCACACAGGCTGCTTTCCCAAAGGTGGAAACCACTGAAGGAGATAATGGGAAAAACCTTCCTGTCCCACTGAACTCTCTGCTTTGGGCACTGCTGCTGCCAAGGTAAAGCTGGTCATCATGGGATGGTGGCCGTGGGGCATGGAGAGGTGGTGGACATGGGGAACAGAGCCAGGGAACAGTGATTATAGCATGTGTTAGAGCAAGCTTGAGCTTGGCAGCTCAGCACACCTTGCAAAAGGATTTCCTGGAGCACGTCTATCTGACAAGCAGCAGGCACGAGCCAGGCTGCATGCCGAGGACTGGAGTGAAGGACATTGTGCAGGCAAACAAGTTCAAGTGCTGGTTTAGGATGTGAATTACAATTGCTCATCTGAAGAATTAGCTGTTGGTGGCATTCTTGGGTTGAAGTTAAAGGTTTAGGGTAATATTGTAATACTCAATGGGGACCTGACAGGGCATCCTGCAGACCTCTACTATGAAAAGCAAGATACACCTGAATGCACTGAGGCTGAAAACAGCAATGGGATAGGGAAGTGGCACAAGCAAAACTTTGTGGGCAGGAGTGCCTTTGGCACCATGACAAAAATCATCAGGAAATCTCTGGCTGTAGCTGGCAGGAGATTACTCATGGCCAGCTCCCCCATTGGGCTCAGCCCCCAGCTGTGCTTCTCAGCCAGGCCAGGGCAATTACAGGTGCAGCAGCAAAGTAAGACAAGCTGCCAGCTCCCAGGTTTCACAGGCTTCATGTGCTGTTGATGCTTGTTTAAACTCATCTTCATTTATTTTAGGGTAAAAATTAAAGACTGACTTATTTACGTTAAAAAATGAGGAAGGGCTGAGGGAACAGCAGCTGCACACAAACTTCCCAGGGGCAGAGCACAAACTTCCATGCACATCTCAGCCTGCAAGCATCAGGCTGCACCACAACAGTGCTGCTATCCCAACCACAGGCTGATCTGGCTAGCCATACACCACAGAAAGCATTGAGCTTTTTTTTTTTTTTTTTTTTTTGAATGCATACAGGCAGCTGCTAGAAAAAGCCATATCTTACACAGGGCTTTTAATGCAAGAACAAACAGGCAGGTTTGGGACTTACAAGTGGAGAAACTGAGCCAGTGACATTGAAATAAATTGAATAAAAGCCTACAGCTGAGCAGAAACAGCAACCAGACAGGAAAATAACCATTGATTTCCATTGTTTTGCACTGGTATATATGTGGAGTGCCTGGGAATTCACTGCTCTGGTGACCATTGCTTTGCCCCAAAGCTTCTTCCTTTGGAGTTAGACTTGTCACCACTAGCATTCATCTGCTGTGTACATACCTAGAATAAGGCAATGCTTGCTTCACCAAGCTGTGGTGCTTGGCACAGTATCTGATGCCATGGTACTAAACTGGCAATAAAACGTGAAGGATGTTACATCAGTTTTTGGATTTTAGCTTTATCTGTAATCTGCTCTGGACATCTGTATGTGCATATTCTTTTACAGCATTTCTGAAATCAGTTATTCTCTGCACATTTAGCTTCTGATGCTGAGCACCAAGTGCAGACACTAGGGAAATTTATGAAGCAGCCACGCGGATTAGCTCCCAGCAGCTCTCAGCCCCACTTCAAGAAATGTGGTCTTGTGCCAGGAGGGGGTCATTGCCTTGCTAGGAATTCCCCTGCTCACCTGCAGCCCCTGGGCATAGCCAAAGTGCCACCTTCAGCCACTGACTTCTCTCTATGCAAAAAGGAAAAAAAAAAAAAAAAAAGTGCTTATATGGATCCCACAGGGTATTTTCCCTGTGTCCCCAGTGCAGTGCCACTGTGTCCTTCTCAGCTGCCCCCCGAAGGGTCACTGTGGGAGTCCAGAGGCTACAGCACACTGAGCGAGCTGGGCTCGGGATAGGGCCTGGGGACCAGCCCGGCCCCTCACACACCAGGAAGGCAAATCCCAGCCCCAGCACAGCAGGGACATGCAGAATCCTTCCTGACAACCTGCTCTCAATGACCCAGATTGCATCAATGGGCTCTGGAGGGAGCCCGCAGCTGGAGCTCTTCAGATGGGAGCATAGGACTTGCACCATGGGGCCCCAGAGCAAAAAGCAGCACAACAATGGGAAAGGAAAGCAGAAGGCCTCAGCACCTTCACAGCTGGTAAATGTCTCATTTCCTTTTTTTTTCCCTTTTAAATGAGCCAGAGAAATCAGCCCCTCTCCTTGCCACTTTGCGTGCCAAGCACCAGGGTGCCAGAGAGCACTGAACCTTGCCTTGCAGGCAGCTCCTGAAAAACCCAGAGGCAGCCATGTAGGCTGGAGTATTGCATGTGTCCAGAGTGACCCAACATTAATCTCCTTTAAATGTAAGGATCATTTGGTATATCAGGGTACTGGTAACCAGATGATGCACATTATGCCAGCAAAAGGACAGTGGTAAAAAGGAGCCTCCTGAGTTTTACATTTTCATCCAGAGGTTACAAGCACGATGCTTGTAACACCCTCCAGGAGAGCAGGCAGCAGTACCCCAGTTGGAGAAAGGGTCCATGTGAGTCCCCAGAAATGATGTGGGAGGACATGCCAGAAGTCCCACTCCAATTCAGAGCCTCCCTTCAGAACAAGGCAGCTCTGCAGTGCCTCTTGGGCTGAGCAGTGCCTTTCGGCTCATGTCTTGTTGAAATGCAACAGGCATCCTTCCCTGCGTAGGTGCAAGTCATGAGCACCGTTCAGCTGGGCACACAAGCCACTTACAGCAACATTGCCTCTTAATAGAAGAGGCATCACAGTAGCAGCCACGCTATGGACCATTAATTTACAGCCAGGTGCCTTGACCCTAAACTTTAATGTGCATTTAGCTAGAGGTCTACAGCGGAGATTACAGTGCAATAGTAGAAACACACTTTTACAGGAATTATTTTAATGCTAGCTGAACTCTGACAGAACTCCCTCTGGCTCCCACATGGCCAGAGATGCACTCATTTGTGCCCACTTACAAGTAAACGCTGCTGGGTGTAACATTGGGTGTTTACACAAGCAGGCAGAAGGCAGTGATTTCAATCGGTATTTCACCAGGAATGAAGGAGGATGGAAAGCATCTAGTCAGAAAGTGAGTTAATTGTCATTTCGGTAAAGCTTCTGCTTTAATAAGCTACAGATGTTTGAGCTCCTGGAGCAGCTACACAGGCACTTTAACCCCTGTGCTTTGGGCACACACTGTTGCCTTGGGCTAGGTCCAAATCAAGCTGACTTCCCTTAGCACTGCGCTCACCACTGAGCACAGGCACAAACCTGGCACTTTGTGCTCAGAAATACCATTCCTCAGCCACGCTGCCAGGGGTGCAGGAGGGATAATGGGCCACATTTCCACCCAGTGTTAGTCAATTTAACTTCGAATTTGCTCAGCAGAGCCATGCCCATCTCTGGAAGAGGCCATCTGCACCCTCATTGATAAGGTGGTCTTGTTCACTGGTATGTTTCCAGCACAGTGAGGCTGCATGCTCTTGCTACTATCAGTAGAGATGGAAAATCACCTTTAATTGGAGCTTTGAACTACCCCACTGTTCTCAGCAATTAGCTCCTGTACTGGGTTTGTGAGTTGAACAGCAGCCCTGCACACTGGAGATGTGGCAAGCCTTGAGAACTGCCCTTTTTCACTCTGCTTCCAATTCCTAACTCTGCTGCTGGTGTGTAAAGACTGAAGGGGAGAGAAAATGTCTTGCATGAAGAAAGAATAAAAGTCTCAGATTGAATAAACCCAACCATGAGCATGTAGGTAGGATGTGTTTTTTTTTTTTTTTTCCTGCTTAAAACTGAAATCTGTTTCTGCAAATGCTCAGCTTAATTAGCTCCGAGGTGTGTGGTGTTAACATGCACTGGAAGTTTCAGATGCTGGGAAGGGTAAGAGAGCATCCCCCTGCTGCCAGCAGGTCTACCGGGTCCCTGCACTGCCAGCTGCCTGCCAGCAATTAGCAGGTCAGCATGAGGCAGCAAAGGTTGCTCCCAGATGGGATTTACCACCTGCACAAGGCCTTGGTGTAGGAAGAACAGACTTTTCTTTCCCTCACCATCTCCAGCCCTTCCCTCTCACTCCCACCCATCCTCCAGTGTCTCAGAGCTCTTTTACATCCCCCATCACCCCCAGGTGATGTTCTCCCTCCCCAGCCATCCAAGACTCACTCTCCCCCATCCCTCTGCCCTCTACTGCAGGGCTCCTGCCCCCACATTGCCCCACAGCAGCTCCAGAGCTGGCTCTGTGCTTCAGCACCTCCCAGCACACCTCCAGCCAGGGGATGAAAACCATTTAATACTGCTTGTCCAGCTGGTGCAGGAAGTTACACCACTTAAAAATAATTGCATTTCTCACTAGTTACAGATAAAGCAGAACCCTCTTAATCATTAAGATATGGCCTGAAGTGCATTATGAGTTATTAACTGCCCCGTAAGTGAAATAACAGATACAAGACCAAAAGCTAAGTCATAAGTGTTCTCAGATGCCTGCAGATTAATCATGTTATATCTCTACAGTAGCATCCAAAGCTCTCCAGCCCTGCACAGCTTTAAAGCCACAGGACACCCCAGTTGCAGCTCTGCCCTACCTGCAGGCAGGAAAGCCAGGAAGGAAGGTAGCTGATCACCTCCAAACACAAGTCAATGGAAAAACTGAAAGCCACCTAGAATTTTTGACTCCTTGTTTTCTGTTCCACTGGGTGGAAGAAAACCTGCCTTCTTGTGTCAATCCTTCACAGCAATTATAAGATTGATACTTTTTTTTTTTTTAAAAGCAATTTCTCCTAAGTACACATCCACTTCTGATCTGACTAATGGGCTAAAACTGTACTGTTGGTATTTTTGGAATTGATTGCAACCTCCTGATCCACGAAGATAAGCACCAAGCCCAGCAAAACAAGAGCACAGGTGCTGCTGAGATGGCAATCACTCCTCAGGGCCTGAGCCTGCAGTTACATGGCCCAAGGCAAACCCACTGCTCCTCCACACAGCACAGATGCCAATTCCTCCCACTCAGGGATTAAGTAGATGGCCACACAGCAGTTACTGACCTGTCTGCATCCCCATCAAGTGCTCTAAGTGCTCAAGCCACAGCAGAAGTAGCACAGCTTCACCTTAATTGCATAAGCACACAGCTTGTTCAAACTCCACTCGGGGTGAGATGGAGTATGCAGGCCCACACTCAAGGATTTAAAGTAGTCTTTAGCCTAGCCACTCTCAGCCGCATCAGTCTCCTTTGCATACATAAGATGCTTGCCAGCTTCAGCTCCCTTCTTACACCTGCAGTCCAAGTCACATCTGGTCTGTGTTATGCCACTGAGCCAAAAGGACCAGCAAGTGACAAGTGAAAGAGCCAAGGGTTTGGGCAGAAAATTTTACTAGAAACTACCACAAAACAATCAGAAGTTTAACCTGTCCCCTTTGGTTCTCACAACCAGACAACCCAGAAGGGGCAAATTCCTTTAGGTCATGAGAAAGCCACAGCTGTCTGGGAGCCTTGCTCCTAGGAGGGAGCATCACTTCACACCAGCAGGCAGCCACCTCAGACAGGCACTTTCTACAAAAAGTACCTGAGGACATAGCCACAGACTTCAGCCCGCAGCTTCCACATGCGGGCTCATCATGTGATACAAATGCATCACTTATCACCATCATTAATGGCCACAAACCTGAAGGCTGAAATTGCCATTCGCAGCATGGAATATACTGGTCAATAACAGATTCAGTCCACAAATAACCAGAGAAGTTCTGACCTGTGCAATGGACCAGTGGTAGAAAGACAACTCATTTATTTCTCAGTGGCTTGTAACATCTCCAAAACTAGCAAAACTGGCTCCCTTGGAGTTATACTAAATGAGTTACTGCTGTAGTTTGTCCCAGAGCTGATCCAGCAATGTCATTATACCTGCTGCCTGGTACCACAGACAGCTGCTCCAATGCAGTAAAGCTGATTAGCACACACTTGCTCTGGTAGAAAAGGTGTCTTCACAGTTTGAAGCTCAAGCTGAGACCACCTAGATGCTCAGGCTGGGCAGCTGACATCCCTAAACATTATCTTCTAAGCATCCTGGGCATAGAGCATTTGCTGTGAGGAAGGGTTGTTAAGCTGGGGGAGGAAGGTATTGGGAAGAAGGAAAAGGGAAGTCCCTCACCTCATCTGAGGATCATAAGCACCACAGACTGGGGCTCATTGCAGGGCCATAGCCCAGCTACTGCCTCATCAAGAAGCTGGCTGCAGTACAGCCCTCAGAAGTGGCATCAGTGGTATGTTGTTAGGTGTGCTGAGATGATGTTACAGAATTATGGGCCATCAGTGTGCTGAGATGATGTTACAGAATTATGGGCTATTATTCATCATTGCTGTCAGTTTTATAGGACAAGTGTCAGCATAGCACAGCTGGAGTCTGGTGCTTCCAGGGCTAGCAGGCTCTGGGGAAGCAGGTCAGGTAGCCTTGTGCTGGCCCCAGCTGGAAACAGGGTCCTCATTAAGGGCTGCCAGGGACAAGCCCCACAGCAGCTCAGATCTCCACCATTTCACACCTTGTCCAAGCTGACCTTTTCTTCCTCCACTCATTAACTGAAACCCATGGCTATGCCCTGCTCACCCTTAGTAACCAGGTTTACATCCCCTCCCACCAGGCATACAGCCCCCACTCAGCCCCTGTCCCACCTTGTAACTCTGTTCCCATGTTCCAGTTTCTGAGTTTCATTTTCCCAGTTTCAGACCCATTGCATCCCACCAGTCTTCCCTCCTGTCACTGCTCACGCTGCTGAGCTGCTCTCACAACAGGCAGCACCAAGCAGCCTCCTTCAGGCAAGGTCTTATTTCTAATAGCAGAATTTTCCAAATATTGATTCAGTTTAGCCTAAATAACATCATTCTGTTATTGTTGCCTATAAAGCTGGCTCTGTTTTACCTTCTACCCTGCTTCTAAGGCAACTTGACTGCATCAAAGATAACCCATACCTAAGAGCAGCAGAGCCAGGGTGCATTTAGTGCAGTCCATCAGCTGAACTAAAACCCTGAACCCACAATCTGCTTTTGTCAAAGAGTGATAGGTATAAATCAATACATGCTCTTCTGCACTTTTCTCCCATACTTGCATGCCTGCACAAAGAGGAAAGCACATACAGTCAGCCTGACTCGACCTGAATGTTCAAAGCAGCAATGAACAGATAAAAGGGGAATAGTTTCAGACTACTAGGTGCAGTACCTTGGTCACACAAATGATACTTTCCCCCTTGCTTGCAAACATCTTCCCCCATATCACACAGCTCCTCGTTCTTCTGGCCAACGCTGCCAAAAGCTGTTTTCTTCAAAGCACCTCAGCAAGAAGCTCTCCAAAACTACTCCCAGCAAACCAGCCCCCAGGGCTCCTGGGTGAGCATTTTATCTGCTCCCAATCTGGCCGGGATGGTGAGCACCTGGAGCCAGCAACCCCACAGCAGCTGATTGCTCTACCTTGTCATACATCCACTAATTTTAACAGATCCCTAACGACAATTATTATCATCTGAGCACCAGGCATTGGCTCCCTGTATTAGTTTGTGAGTGCAGGTAGTGTTTAGAGACCACAAAGTAGAAAAAAATATATATTTTTACAATTAAGGCTAAAGTCGGGGTAGTAGCAAAAGTTAGCTTGTTTGCAAGGCAACTGTTCTGCTTTGTGATACACAAGTTGTACCTCTGCAGTTCAGGTAAGAGGCTTAGCATCCACTTTAGCAACAACTGCAAGGGACAGCAAGCAGGAGGTGGAAATTTCAGGTGTTTCATCTGGCTGCAGGTGCTGAGGAGATGGTCTCAGGGACATCCGTGTGTGCCCCAGCTGGATCAGCGGGGCCATGCTTCGAGCGAGGCACGACTGGGCAGTAAAAGGCACAGGCTTGCTAGGAAATGCCCTCAGCACGTGCTTCCACTTGCATGTGAACATATATGTTATTAGTAGTGTTAAATAAAAAAGAACACTAGTATTGGGAGATCTACATTAATGCTGTCACTAGTAGCAGCATGCTATGCACTAAGAGCCATAAACCCTGCTGTTACAGCTCCCAGCAGTGTTCAGGTATAGCTGTAACATTTGGGTATATTACGTCAAAAACGTCTTGATGATTCAACACCGAGTATCAGCGCTTCCTAGTTCCTCACATGACGCAGGCACAAAGTGAGCTGAACCCAGTCTTTGAAAGTGCCACCAAAGAGAGCTAGCTGTCTGTGCGAGCCGCGGGTTGCGCGAGCCTGCTGCCAGCAGCAGCCTGCAGTCTGTGCAGGCTTCAGTCTGCAGCCGAGGGGTTGAAAAAGAAGCAAGGCATAGTTGTTTGATTCTACCCCACCAGTTCTGTGTGCTTACGTGCAGAAAGTTAACGGTACGTGAGTGTGATGCCCATATGGTAGGTGTGTGTGTATTCCCGACCTGTAAATTATGTAGTCCCTCTACACCCTTAGGCACCTTGTCTCTGAGATCCACTAAGGAAGTCTCTCTCATTTCATTGCTTTATGTTTGTTTCAGATTTTTTTATGTGTTATTTTCTTTCTGCAAATAGTGATGAGTTTAATACAGGACCAGGTGTTTTTAGGCTATGGTAAAGTATGAATATTACAGAGAGGCCCATCGGAAGGCTTTCATTAATGCTGGCAGATGCTGTGCATTTGTACTTAAAACTCTGTCATGATAATCATCTGAAAGCTTAGCTGAGCTTTCAGAGGCTTCAGGGTCTCCAGCATGGCCTGGAGATCTTCTGATTGATCAGGGGAAGATTCAGTGTCCAGGAGTCTGAATGGAGACCACCAGATCAGCTCCTTGAAATTCACGTCAAACCCTCGAGCTAGGCAGTAGCAACTGCTGCTTCTAACCCTGGTGTTTTTCTTTGGCAACCTCACAGGCCCCTTGGTTCAGGCACTAGCTGTTCAGTGTTGCCCTGGAATAAACCTGGAACCGATCCCATGGAGCTGGTAGAGTTTGTGCTGAAACAAATGTTAGACCAAGTAATGAACATTCAATGACTTGTGTAATGCTGCGTGCTTGCCTGTAATGCATTTTCACTGTGCTTTCAGACCTCCAGATTTTCAGTCTGGCATTAATAGAAGAAAGTATCTCAGGGTCAGGCCTGCATTACAGTCAGGCTTTTAGCACCCTCTGGGCCCCTCTTCCCCTCTGCAGCAGCCACAGACAGACAGGCCACCGGGATGTGGTTAGCAGCGTGCAGTGAGTGCAGCGGGCATCCTAAACCCCTCTGCTGGGTCTGAATGACCTGCCAGGGGTGTGCTGAATTTACCAACAATTTCTTCTTGTATTTACCATATTCCCTGGCTGTCCATTGTGTAACTGTTGTGTTACTTTAGGCAACACCTGCCATTTATCTTTTACCTTCAATTTTATAGGCCTTGCCAAGAAGATTGCTATATGCTCTGTTAGGTTCTTCTATTTACTCATCTAAGCTGCCATTTTTCCAAATACCAAAATATTACTAGGTCCCTATATAAAAGTCTCCTGAATGTAGAGGAATGAGATTTAATATTGCTTCTTACTTGTCTAACGGGAGGTTTGTTTCTTTTTATGGTAAAATCATTGCTGTTGCAATTTATCAGCCACACAGACATAACAAGCTTTCTATGTCTTGGATAGAAAACTTCACTGTAAAACCTCACTAGGTGAGCTGTAATACTGCTTCCAGGTATGACTGCTGGTTTATGTGCTCTCAGGTTTGGGTTATTTGGCCTCAGGATTCCCATTTATGCTCCGAATTCTCTCTCAGTCCAAAGCTTGGAAGCTAAGATGAGTTTAATACCCAAAACTACTTCCACTCTTGAGGCTGCAATAGTCCAATATTCCCTCTAAGCAGAATGCAATTCCATCTGGTGAACCTTGGCTCAGATGACTGATAAATTTATCTGTCGCCGCCAGCTGTGAAGCAGCAGGGTGCCTGAGATGAGCATCCGCAGCAGCCACCCACGCAGGGCCAACGTGACGTCCTCTGTTTCTGGATCTAGATAAAATTTCATCAGTCTTTTGGGGAGAAGGAGGGTGTAAGGGTTAATATCACAACAATGCCGTGAGCTGTTTCCTGGCCATTCTGCCTGACGTGATAGGAACCTTGTGGGAACACTGCTTTTGTGGGATTTCTGTTATTTTTCTTGGAGCAATCTGCAAGAGGAGGGCTAATCTTATGAGATGTCAACCACGTATTCTCAGCCAAGGGCATGTAGAAATGGTTTATTTCAGATCCATCCAACAACCAGAACACGCTGAGTAGCTTTGGATGCAAGGATTCAAAGCCAATTCCTCAAAGCACTTCCCAGAATTTTACCCAAGAGCCTCAAATGAACATTTGACCTTATATCCATTGATAATCTTTTTAAGTATTTATCCAAAAAAAAAAAGGGGGGGGGGGGGGGAGGGGGGATGGGACTAATTTCTGAACCAGGACTTACTGAAGATTAACAGCTTGCTATCTGAGCATCAGTGACTTTGAGTGAATTATCCCTTAACTAGAAATTATCTCCCAACACGCAGCCCCAGGGCCAGCACTGTATCATGAAGGGCCAACAGGCAGCATGCGGTGAGACACTGGAAAGGCGTCAAAACATTCATGTGTTGCTTGGCCAGGGACTGCTGGTGATTGTGGCTCAGAGGGGAATCCCTTGGAGCATGCCCCTGCCTTACCTTACTGCAGCATCAGTGCCACACATCCTGGGCTGCCTCCAGAACAGCCCAACAGCTGAACCCAAAAAGCAACCTAAAATCACTTGCAGGCTGTGTGCCTCTGTTCTCTGTAAGCAGTTGGGCTCTAAAGAGAATTTGTTTTGTTTCCAGACTGCTGTAAAAAACCCTTCACCTAGCTCTGACCTCAAATCCTTGTGCTCCAGACAGGGCTGAGAGATTGCTCCTTAGGACTTCAGTACTTGTTAATTCTCTTAAAGAGATTACTCAAATCGCCTAAACAACTATCAGACTAGATTTTGGATTAAGCACGGGTGCTAAAATGACCTTGTTGATGAAATCAGCATGATCTAACCTCCCAAATTGGAGAGGGAAGCCTTGGATCTAACTGTAGCTCAGTAGGTACATGTAGATTTGGGGTTAGATTTAGCTCGGTAGGTACAGTAGATTTGGGGTTAGACTGTTACAGATATTTTCTCAGGATCCAGGAGCAGCTCTGCAAGGTCTGCATGGAGTATTTTTGTCTTTGTGTTGTGGCCAGGAGTGAAGCCCAGGAATTGTTTGTGTGCTGAGCGTTTCACAAAAGCGAGATCATTAAATCAAAACTGAAGTACTTTCAGCCTACATCTCTTCTGGTGGTGTTCTTGTTACTGCTCTTCCATAATGCCGGCAGATTTCCCTGCAAAATCTCTAGTGTCTGTAATGGAAACAATTTCAAATCCAGTACAAATTCATAGGCTGTTTTCAAAGGAAAAAAGTCATTGGAAGGCAAAGCCCATGATGGCTGAAGCACTTAAATCTACTTTCATATCCCTTTGCCCAAATTTCAGTTTAATTTACTCATTTGCTAATCCTAATTTTCCAGTCCTGTGCTTACAAGCCTTACTCATGTGGAAACACATTAAACTTCTGCAATTAGCTGCAACTTAGGGCTTCAAAACTCTCGTCAGCTTTGCTTCTCAGCCTGCGGTGTGTAATGGTGGGTTCGCCTTCCTTGCCTCAAAAATGTTTCAGATGCCCTCGCTGTTCCCTACCTGAGCAGTGTGCTCCATTTCGCTCTCACTGGAGCTCATTAGGGCAGAAGTACCCCACTTCCACTGAACGTCAACAATACCTGATGCAGGAATGTAGGCTCTTCTCAAAGATGTCTTCAGATGCTATGATTTACTTTTCATTCGGCTTTAATGATATCATATACAAAAGATATTTAAAATATTTTTAGAAAGGGTTCTGTCACTGTGATGTGCTGCACATAGAAATAGCAAGTAAATGGGATATGACAAAATAATGAGGGGGAACCATGTCTGAGACCCTCTTTACTTCTGACTAATGGGAAGAGCGACCTGGTCATGTCCCAGGAGCACAGG
The DNA here is from genome assembly GCF_011077185.1 of Oxyura jamaicensis. NCBI lineage: Eukaryota > Metazoa > Chordata > Aves > Anseriformes > Anatidae > Oxyura > Oxyura jamaicensis. The sequence goes on along the minus strand of NC_048901.1, from coordinate 18,600,622 downwards.
CTGCTGCTAGAGCAGGTGGCTCTGGGGGCTACATCCCCACCGCTGCCCCCATCCATCTTCTGCACAGGGAAAACCAGCCAGGGAGGTGGGGGCGGGGGGGGGCATCTTCCCTGATCCCAGTCAGGCTCCACAGCTTTCTCCTCCGCTCCCCTCAGGGGGATGTATTTCTGTGTGCTAATTTAAGGAGAAAAGCCTTTTTAATCCGGTATCATACAGGCTCAAAGTATGGATATTTTTCTTTTTGAATAAAATATGACTATTAAGCTCTTTGGGAAGGGACTTTGTCCTCCACCGCCTTTACAAGGCACTTAGCACACTGCTGGTAGTACGGCTGTAAATACTACAAATAATATATTACAGTTCGGATCTCAGAGATCCGTTTCTTTGGAAATGTGCTCACAAAGTGTATCTGCACGTTGCGACAGAAAAGGCTCAGCTATGAGGAGCTGAGGAGCACTTCCCCCCAGAAGGCAGTGCTGAGCCTCACCCTGGAAAAGTTTGGGGTCAAAACCTGTTTTGATTTAGGCTTCCCATTAACTCTTGAGGGTCTTTTTGGTTTGGTTCCAGCAGCAAAACAGGGACATCCTGCACATGGGACAAAAAGTTTAGCATACAGAGTACTCATCTGAGAAGTGGACAAGAGTTGTTTCCTCCTGCCAGGTAGCACTATGTAATAGTTTGAGACAGAAAGAGAGAATGAATTCCCTAAGCAGTTGAAGGCAAACAGGTAAAAAGGACTTAAAAAAAATAAAATCATTGTAGAAAAGAATTTATTATTAACTGAAAAAGTAATTTAACGGAATAGTAATGTTCTCATACCACTGAGCAAATCTAATACCAACTCTGCAAATCTAATAAGATCTCTGCAAAAAGCAGAGAACTTCAATCTGAAGTGCACTCTTTTGAGTCTGAGGCCAGTGTCCATTAAGTACAATAGAATTATTACTTCAGCTTCAATACAAGCCGAATCAGGCCTCCACTGAATTTGGACTGTCAGTGGTTGTTATTGTCTCTGCAGAATATTCCACTCAAACTCACCACGGTGATTAAAGTAGCTTCTAATTTCCACAACAATACAAGCAAATTCTCAGCGTGTGCTGCTCTTGCAAGCAGAACATAGGAGGCACTGCCGTGCTTGCACCAGAGCTGTCTCCTGCATTAAGCAAGAGCCAAATTGGCCCAGAAAAATCACAAGTGGGTGGGACGCAACCACCAGACCTTCTTAAATGAGGTGTAATCGATAGGAAGAGCCTATGTTACAATGTACATGTTACAATGGTAACAAATCATGCATGAATCCTCACACCCCCCCCTCCAAGGGATCCTTGAACAGCCAACAGGAGACACAGCACCCACCCTGCAATGAGAATGCTACTGCATTGCCAGCTGTTGTATTTCTAATTTTGCTAATGGCCAAATCATTGTGCTTCAGCCACTTCTTTATTACGTACATCAGCTGGAAATTATCAGCTTCATTACCCAGAACTCCAAAAGGCTCCATGTCATGAGCCATGTAGAATTCAACGTACATGGAAAAGGCTGGCTGTGCAATGGTGTTTCACAAGGAGCAACTGCTGTGCACCAAGACAAGCTATCTTGGTCTATCATTTTTTTTGCAGGTCCCAGCAACATCTCCCACTTGAGCATTCCATTAACTTTTTCACCCCCTGTTTCTCAAAAAAGCCCAGTGGTAATCTTAATCCCCCTTATCTTGCTACACTATTATCTTGCTGTGTTTGTGCTGGATTCACACTGAGATTTTGTGGAACTATGTTTTCTTATTTAGCCCAAAATTGGCTTGGAGAAAGACAGCGCAAAAAGGTCTTTTCTGAGCAAGCTAGAGATAAAAATTGAAAGTCTTGTTTTGTGTCTGACTTCAATTCAGTATCAGTGTAGAGGGGGGGTTGTCCTGCTGCAGTTTAAGAGAAGGGAGCATCTCCTATCTGAGATGGGAGATTGATTCCTATTAGATTAATCCTATTAGATCCTAAGGGACTAGATTAGTCCCTTTGAGGGGCCCAGGATGCTCCACACACCCTCTGACTGCTGGGATCCGCAATTATCTCAACCCTGTCAACTCCAGGAAGAACTTCATCATGACCCTGGTAGTACCCTTTCACTCTGTTGAACTGAGGGAGTCTTTGAAGTAAAAAGGCATTACTAAACTTAGGTAACTGCAAAATATAACTAGCCAGGAAGAAAATGTACAAAATTCAGTTATTTTAAATGAGGTTGAAGTCATTTTATGGATCATATGTTTATAATGGCTGGCTATATTAATAAATTCAGTACATAAGCTTTCAAGTTTGAAGCAAGCCTCTCAGTCTGTTGCTTCAGAAAGTGCAATCCAAAAGCTATTGATCTATTTATACAGATAAGAACCCAACAGAGTTATCAGGATCAATGCAAACACTCAGAAGAAGACTCAGTATAACTAATAATAAATAAGTAAAGACCCAGGAAATAGAAATGTACAATTTAAAACTAACTGAAATGCTGACCTGAAGAATAGGTGTTTATGTACATTTCTGCAAATGCAATTCCGAGAAAGGGAAAGAGAGTACAAAAAGTGGGTAATTTCAGAGGTGGCAGACAAGATAATAGACAAGCAGCATCCAACTCAAAGGAGATGGGCAGGGGCTAAAAGTGGTGGAAGCAACATAAGATTTTTTTGATTTGATTTGATTTTTCTACAGAACTTTCAAATTAATTTATACAAAGCAAAGTCTGAGTACTGTTATTGAAATCAAGCCAGGAGAGAGTAGAGGAGCAGCATGGGTATCTGCATACACATGTTTTGCAGGTTCAGGCAGTCTAATTTTGCACCCACCTTCTTGTTTCCCAAGGTCAACAGAAGTTTGACATGGGCCCTGTCTGTTGTTTTTTTGAGCTGTTTTCCATCTGCCTTTGTTGTCTCTGAAGATGGGATGGGATGGGATGGGATGGGATGGGATGGGATGGGATGGGAGCAGTAGGTTGGGCTGACCACCACCACTTGTATGTCAAAGTACTTATCAGCCAGTTCATCAATCCAGGATTTGGATAGATGACCATGGGATAGGCGTTGGGTCATGCCTATTCTCCACAGTAGTGTGCACAGCCTATCTTGAAAACATTCTTATTCAAACTTTTCATTAAGGCCTGATGAAGACCAAAACTCCCCAGGTGCTTGGTGCTGGGTGCAGCAGCAACAAAAGGCCAGCCCCAGGCTTGGACAGCTCACAACATGCTCTAGTTTTGTTTCAAGTTCTGCCCAGCCAAAAACATCAAGACAGGTTCAGACCAAGAGCTGCCCCACTCATTTTAGTGCGTTAGATCTTACCCCCAAAAATAAAGGGCAGTCATGGGAGCAGCCATCCTTTGTTTGGCTTTAAATGAGGGAAAGAAACAGCCCAGTAATCAGGGGAGAAAAGATCACAAGACGTGTACAATTTCATGTCATCCATGTTAGTGTACCTGAAAATACAATGAGCTTGCAAAAAATTATAATAATAGCCTGGGAGGTTGGGTCCTTCAGGAAAAGTTCACTGAGTTTTACTGGCAAGATTCAAACTTCTCCTAAAATAAGGAAAATGGATCCACTGCAGCCCCAATGCAGTAAGACAGACGGGTATCTTACGTTTTGTTTCTGTGAACATCCGATGTGAATCAGCATTGTTTGTACTTCAGTTGGCTTACCCCAGAAATCAAGCGCCTCCTTTCCCCCAGGCAGCCTGAGCGCATCAGGAAGGTTGGCAGCAGCCTGAAGCTCAGAGCTGCCTCGATACGGCCACGTAGGAACAGACATTGCACACAGAGGAGAGCATCTGCAGCATCTGCAGAGGCCGAAGGACAGCTGCTTTGCTGGTACGAAGCAGTGCAGCCCCACCAAAGGCAGTGTGAGAGGCTCTGAGCTGCCCCAGCCCAGGCAGTCAGCGCTGAGCCAGCAGGCCCGGGTGGTGATGAGGAAGAACGGAGAGTGGGAAGAGAAAGAAAAAGCCAGAGAAATAGGGAAGGAGAAGAAGATCAGGGAGTGACCTTAGGTTAAAGAGCACTACATTTCAAAGAAGTCAAGATTTCCTTCTTTAGGATTTGAAGAAGGAAAAAAGTACTTTCACAGAGAATGTAATTAAATCGTGGAGCTGCTTTGGCAGAGAAGCCAGTGCAGGATACAATGGGAGATGGCTTGGGCTAGAGGACAAACCAGCTCTGAAACCTGCAAACAACAGGGACCCAGAAGGGTGTGTGAGGTTCCACCAGTCAGTTACAGCACCCTCACGGCTCAGCACAGATCCATCCCTACCTTCTGTTCTTCTGGTGTCCTCCCAAACACCATCAACGGGCACCAGCCAGGGCCTAGCTCTGAATGGGGTGGACCTGGGCTCACACCTAGCACTTCTGCTCCTTAAATACCTTCCAGGAAGGTGAAACAGAGGGCAGGTCACAGGCTGATGTCCTCAAGCTCAGCTGAAATCAAGAGACGTTGGCATGCAGCCAAAGGACTGCTGAACTCCATGCTGCTGAACTCCCAGGGGAACACCACTGGGCTTCAGGAGTGGTCCACAGCACATCGGGAGGGAGAGAGAGAGAAAGAGAGGTTAAAAGTTTAAATGATATTTAGATATGGAACGAAAAAATTGTCAAAAAGTCAATCAGAAGTCTAGATTTAGGCAGATCCGCTCTTATTTAACCTTCAGCATGAGATCAGGTCTCAGCCTTTCTATTCTTGGTAACAGCTGATGAATGCAGTGTAAAAAGGTATTAATAAACATCTGCCCAGCTCTTAGATTAGTATGGGGAAGAATTAATGGAGGTCTTAGCACGTTCATATTTTTTGATTATGGCATGACTTTATTTATAGAAATAATAGGGGGAATGGAAATCGTCAGTGACACCCTGTCAATATACGTAATGAAATCCACTCATTTAATTGCATTACACTTGGCTATGGAGTCGTATCAATAAAAGGTCCTCTGTAGAGCAGCTCAGTGGTCGCTATGTACTTCATGTAAGAGAGATATTAAGATTAATATTTTTTCAATGAACCATTGGGAAAATAAGTCCTCTCTGACATACCTATTCCCATGCCTCTGACCCCGAGAGGGATGAGGCTGCCAGCTGTGCTGGGGCAAAGCTTTCCACCAGGCAAGGTGAAGCCCACTGCCCCTCAGCAGCAGTCCAGCTTTCACACCACCTTTCCAGACAGTCCCTGCTTCCAGTCCCTAAAAAGTCCCAAATTTTAAAATAAACCCAGTCTGAAGCCTGTGCTATATTTTTTTTTGTTGCCAGCAATGGCTAAGCCAACTCATACATCAGCTCTGCTTCATGCCATGCCCTCCTATCCACCACAATAAAGTATCAACAGTGCTTATTGTGCCATACCATTGAGATAAATAAAGCACAATTTGAAACCTTGGTATGTTTAGGCCTCCTGAAAGAGAGGGAAAGGCCTATAAAACTCCCCTTGAAGGAGTCATGGTTATTCAGATCATTAGCAGCTTGTTAGGTAAACCCTGAAGCCAGTTTTAATCAGGAGGTGCCAATGTTAGTGGAGAGCTGCTGGGGTTTAAGCAGGCTTTGGACTGACTGTGGCTGTTTCTCAAGGTTTTAAAATACATTTTATTATGTTCAGTGCAGATAGGCAGCTGGGGAAGTTTAAGTCTTTTCTCCCAGAAGTATGGGAAAAACAAAATAAAGCTACAATTATGGTGACAGATGGTCTGTTACAAACAACAGGGCATTGCTGGTAATTTTGCTCCTTGCACAATGAAGGAGATCAGGACTGATGTGAAAAAGCCAAGAATGTCCTGTGGTTCTATCCTGTTCTTCCAAAAAAAAAAAAAAAAAAAAAAAGCAATTCCTAATGCAATCATATCTTCCAAAGTTACTATTTCTATTAATTATAGAGGCAGGTTTGTGCAATAAACAGAATTCATATCCCTACTGTGCTGTGTAAGTACCTATAACTCAGCTGCTCCGCTCACAACTGCAGCATGTTCTTCACATTGTTTTACAAATTAGCAAACCTGAAATCAGCAGCCGCATGCGGTGTGATGACATTTAGTTTAACTACGGGGAATCTGATCTGCTGAAATCCACGGGCGGTCTTCCAGTGCTGCTTTTCACCATGATTGTGTTACAGAACCCCAATTAAGTCCTCCTAAATCAGCTCCGAGTTTTCCATGGAAGTGACAGTACAGATGCTGTAGGAAATACTACCAGTTATTTATTGCATTTGCTGGCACTCCTCCCAGTACTGCCAAGGTGATGTTTGGGGTGATGCTCTTTCAGAGGTGACCAGAAAGGTGGGCCAGGGCACTCCTGGAGCCAAATGGACTTTCCGGGTCATTTTACTGGTTTATGTTTACTGCAAGGGGCACGGAGTAAGAGCAGAGACACATAAGAACACACATGTGGATATCTTTGCTCAGTAGCCAATGCCCAGTACCTGCATACCTCACGGGAATTTATTTTTTGCATCAAAACCTACAGAAGCAGAACCAGGTGTGCTGTCTCAGAGTGAGTCCTTTATCTTAACACTGGTGGTGCATCCTCTGGTAGGACTGGTGTAGCAGTGGGTTGGACAAACGTCTTCTGTCACCCTGTGGTGACCTTCATGTCCTGCCTAGCCTGGGACCAGAAAGCCCCAGAAGGACCTGGCTGCCAAAAGCAGAGCTGCCCCAGCAGCGATGAGTGAGGCAGGAACATTTAAAGCAGTGGTGAAGATAATAAATACATACACTATGAAGAATTCAATAAGTTACTACTGGACAAAATGTTCCACGTCAATTTTAAATCCTTACAGACACTGAAAATCTCTTTTTTTGGTTTGCATGAAGGTCAAAATTGAGTTTTTGAGCGTTCTTTTGAGCAGGGGTTTTATTTAAACACTGAAACTTCCTTCCAATTTAAGGAGTGTTTCTTAAACATCTGACTCTGGTCCAGCAGGGGACTGGACTAACGTGGTCCCAAGGGAACGTAACAAGCTAAAGTAAAGCATTTGCTCTGGCACTGAGAAGTTCTGTGCCATTGCCCTACCCCTTGTTTGCTTCTGCATTTTGCTCCTGACCTGGCTGTAAATAGATAGAGAATCCAGTATCCAGTCTCTTCTGAAGTGCATATCAAAGAGCATTGAAATGATAGACTTCATTAAGCTTGTATATCAGCTTTCAAAAAAAAAACTGCTGAGATGGGGAATTCACAACATTCATTTCCAATGTAAGGGAGAGAAGCAGGAGGGGGGTGAAATTTAACATTTTGCAACGTATAAAATAAAAATGCAATCCATGTTACAACAGCTTCTGATGATGTTTTCTGTAATTGGATTACTGCTATCAAATTAATATAGGAGAAAAGCCTTCTGAACACATTAGGAGGAAGACAATCAGCTTTTATTTACCTGCTATGCTGTATTACAGTGAGGCACACAAGTGTTGCAGCAGGGCCAGCTCAGGTCACCTGCAGTGTGTTAACTGATAGCTTAGCAACCTTGCCCCCAGGCATTTTTGCTTAAATTGTTCTAAACAAATTTAGGAATTCAAATGCTAGCTTTTAGTTGCAAACAGGTTTTTAGAATACCCATTTATGAGAAACACTTTTGGTTAAACTTAACAAAAAAAAAAAAAAAAAAAAAAAAAAAGTGCTATTCTATGCAATTATAATGAGATCACACCAGCTGTATCCCACAGGAGATGGGAATGACCTACAAGACTTCAAGGTCAATTTGAAAATACAGATTTTCTTCATTTTGATTGAATGTAATTCACTCGATTACTGGGGCTCAGGGATTCTTAGGAAAGGTAGAAACAGGAAATTTCATAAAAACATAAAAAATGGTGAAAATTAAGAGACAATTGTCAAGTTTCCCTAAAAGTAGAAAATACAGACATATCCCACACGCTCTGAAAATCCCACAACTGAAAATCCTGATTATTTCAATGTGTTGCCAGAACCCGGTCTTGCTACTATGAGTTCCTTGGGGCAGTTTTGCCCAACACTGTTGAAAAGGAAAACATTCCCCATGCCCTGGGGGAAATGAAGCATGGAAACCCCGTTACCATTGACAGAAGTTTTGCCTCTAATTCCCCATCTGCTCTTCTGAATGTTAACTTACAGCATTGGCACATAAGCTTAAATGATAAAGAGGGATTCCAAATAGAAAGCAACACAATATTAGTCAGCGAGGCTGGTGGTGTCTGCAGAAATGTGGTGTGGGCACTCATGTTTCAAGAGAGGGAAATTATAGGAGAAAATAATATAGTTATGTTACATAGATCAAGGGGAAATGCTAGAATAGAATGGGAAGTAATGGGTCAAAACCAGATTTATTTATTTTTCAATCTTTAATCCATATAGAATTCTGCACAGCTCCTCCTTCCTATTCTTATTTTTATTTGTGTTTAGCAGCTGCGTAAAAGAGCATCCAAGGCAAGAAATCTGAAAAGAGAGTATTAATGTGATGCATAGTGTTAACTCACTGGTTTTGGAAATATCCATTTATCTTGGTTAAATAAAAGCTTAGCCCAAGTACTAAGCCAAGTAATCATGATTAGGGAGAGAAAAAGACATTCACCTCCTTAGAAACTCAATACTCTTCAACATTAATAGCACTGCAGTGACATAGCTTGAAGCAGGATGCTTGCTGTAATTAATATAGATTATTGGCATATGAGGAATGAAAGTATCTGTGCTTGCTCCTGCCATTGTTTTAATTCTAGACCAGTTATAGACCAAAATACATTGGGCTTTTGTTTTGGAGACATGACCCTTTCACTGTTCAGAGTGCTCTGCTGGCCTCAGAGGACTGCAGAGATTTTGTTCCCTTTGTTGTCTCAAAACTGCATAGAAGGCATATGCACATTGTTCTCCCTTATAGAGACTTTTTTGTTCTTTCTCATTATCTTTTTTCCTGACTCTCAAGAAAAATTGGTTTTATGCTAAAAAGTATATTACAAGAACAAGTCTATATAGAGATTCATAAGCTCTCAAGGTATTAGTTTTTTAGGGAGGCTAAGTCTGCATTTGTACCATCCAGTGTATCATGTGCTGAACTCATCCACAAAGCAGGTGATTTAGTGCTTAGACTGATTTTTACCTAATAGACTGGTGCAGCACTGTACTAAGCCCAGCTCATCAGCCTTGTCTCTATAGTCATTTGACTCACTTGACTCCCCCAGATTTCCCATCCACTTCATACAACTATTTTGGTAGATATTGTGCCTACTTTTCTGCAAAATGAAGCTGTTCCTATTCTCTCTTGTGTGTGCACATCATTATTATCTTTTATGTTGTGTTTCCTAACTTTCTAATCCTCTGCCTTACTGTAGCCCATTTCATTTCTAACTCTCTGCTAGGTTTGCTCCCCAGGCTGGATTTGATCTCTGCACATGAATCCGTCAGAAAAGTTGATTGCAACAGCTGATCATATTCAAATACCAAAGGGCTACAGATAATGAAGTCTAGGTTCTGAAAGGGTGAGAAATCACCACAGGGTATTTACATTGCAGAATTTACCATTTTGTACTAAGAAAAAGAGGAAACATGCTCATGAGCTCTGAACTGGGTTCTTTGATTTACCACAGAGGTGCTTACTTCACATCTCCATGCCTCATATCTGTAGGATGGGGTTATTAAATCTGCCTTTCCCCATCAAGATCATTTCTTAGTATTGAGGAAGACAAGTAATTTCTACTCAGTGTATGTGATAACCAGGTTTCCACACTAACGTGTTCAGTATTATTCCCAGCCTGACTGTGGACATCTGTCTGTGTCCAGAGGTCCTCCAGCAGGTCCAAGACACTGATAGTGTGAACAGGGAGATCGAGCTCATGCTCCTCTTGTTCCTCCCATCTGGCAATCTCAGACATTTAGATTTAGATCTAACTAAAGCTGACACAGCTTTACACCTACATCTAAAGCAGGAAGCCAACCTGCTCACCAGGGAGGCAGCGTTGTCTGGTGGACTTGTGCGCTGCTCTGAGCCAGGGACAAGCCAATTAAGTGCTTGTGCAAGTCATCCCCTTTCTCTGCAGGACATCTCTTGGTAATGGTCTTTAGTAAGACGTGACATGTGAAACCTCAGTGATGGTCTGGTATTCACACCGACTGTTCACCCATCAGCAGTGAACACGCTCAGCCCGCTGCAGGCTGCTAGAGCCTAGTAAAAATTAACAAGCTACTAAGTGCAGACTGCTCTATTTTGCCACAGAAAATAAAGTCAAACAACAGCTAAAATAGAGGAGAGGAGGGGAGAAAGGAGAGCAGAGAAGGCAGACCAAAGGCAACATAAGAGTTGTATTTATTTTTTAATCCCATCTCTTTTAGCATCTGCGATGAGCGCTGTAACTAAAGGAATCTAACTGAATTAGAATTTCAATATGTCCTGAGCAGATTGGAGCCGTTTCCATTCATGAGCAGCACGTCCCAGCTGTAATTGCCTGCTTGCTTATCCACACAGCTCTTTACAGCTAATCCAAATGTGGACTCAAAAATAAATAGTGCCAGAGCATTCAGTTCCCGATGGGCAGCTGTTTCAGCATCGCCTCTGCCTTTGCTTTGTTCCGGCCAGTGCTCTCGATGGCACGGGGACTGGCTCAAAGGAGATAAAAGATGATTGACCCTCTCAGGGAATTAGGTGGGAGAAAAACTGCTCCTCCATAGCTGCCCTGCCTGTTTGTGCTGTTCCTCTGGGTGCTGCCTTGCGGCTGTTTATCTCCCTCCGTCCTCACCTCTCTCCCTAGCCGTGTCACTCCTCTGATCCCCTTCTCTGCTGTGGCTTCCTGAGGGCAGTCGGTGCCCTCCCTGTTCCCCTCTGTGTGCTCCTACCCACACACACCGTCAGGGTTTTAGCACTGCTTTTCTCAAATGAAACATCTCTTTGGGGATATTTAAAAGTCATGTACTTCTCAGATCAGGTCTTTTCTGGAAGTGTGTGAAGCTGAGGCACTGCTGCACATAGCTGGAGCTGGAGGGGACAGCCCCGCTGATGGGACTTGGCACTGCATGAACCAGGGCTCTGCCTTTGCTCTCTGACATGGGGATCTGCACGTGTCCACCCTCCTCACCAGGGGAGAGGAGACTGCCCACCCTCTTTCAGGCTATTTTCTCCACTAAGCCCACCACAGAGTTCCTGGGAGACTTTGGACCAGTCTCAGCAGCCCCTGTGCCTCAAGTTAAAAGAAATTTTGCCTTTAAAAACAAAACCAAATGCAGCTAAACTGCATCCCCATGTGATGACTTGTCACTGGCAGCCCCATTCTTCTCCTCCTTTGGACATGGAGCCTCCTTTAGCCATGTCTGTCCCCTGGGAGCCCAGCAAGACCACCCTGGATCCTGGACGTTAACCTTCAGCTCAAAACCTAGGTGGAGAGTTCAGCTCCGAGCTCATGGGAGACTTAGAAAAAGGTCTAGAAATAGAGGTGTATTCATTAATGCAACATCATTAGCGATCAGTCTTCCTAAACGTTTGTCAGTACATTAACACCAGCTCCCCACTGTCCATTTTTTCCCTTCCCGTACCGAGGAACCCGAATTCAAGGTCACCTGCCAGTTGGGTTATTCAGGTAGTAGAGCCAGAGCTCCAGAGACACTCCAACGAGAAGGGTTATTTATGTCCCTCTGTCCTGCACCATGCCATTAGCTCGCAGTACATCAAGGTCTGGTCACGGGGCAGAAATACACTGTTTGATATTGCTGTTGCTGCTTCACGATTTAGTGTTGTTGCTGCCAGGGCGTTAAATGTTCCCTAAGTGGTAACTGTTGTCCGCTAATGTAGATACATTTCTTTTATGAGTTAGCTTATTGCTGTCTCTTTGTCTACTCTGACTGTTCTTCTGCTATGGCCACAGACAAGTGGAATTAGGGCACGCAGATCACAATATAATGCCCAAAGTACCTGCTAAGGATTTTGAGATTCACCCTCAGAATTATGTCTCTTTTGGAGCAGTTTGAAGCAGGCCCTGCCCCAGCAGGTTCTCTTCACACCACAGGCCTCTAGTGTTTGCTGCTGCTGGTGGGAGACATGCTGATACTCCTTAGTGGAAACTTTGTCAGGTTTTCTAGTGAGGTCCATAAAATTCACCAGAAGGTAGTCTTCAAGAAGACAAAACCAGGAGAAGATAAGAGAAGATGGGTCAGCCCTGGCAGAGGTGTTGGTGGCACGGGCCCTTAGAGATGCTCCCAAGCCAGCCCAGAGCAGTGAAGTGCCCTGGGCACAGGTGTAAATGTGTTCATAGGAGTTGTGCACTTTGTACTCAGAGCCTCTCCCTCAAGCCTTGTACATTTATTCAGGACAGACCCCCAGTGCCAAGAACGGGGTGTTTTTTGTAAAATCCAAAGCTTGGCCTTCTTGACTGTCTCTGGCAACAATGCCACACAGGGTAAATAATGAAACAGGGTAAATAAGGAAACAACCCTGTTCAGGCAAAACTGAGCAGAAAGCCCAAGGTCCAACCCAGCTTCCTGACTCTAACAGTACACAGAAGTCACACCATGTACAGCAGCTTGCAGATAAGCTGCCCTGTGGGAGTATTCCCCAGGAGGAGACGGTCATGTAGGTTGTAGCCATTATACAAGTCTTACGAAGGTCTTCAAAGGAGAGCCTTGGGGGGGGAGGGGATCTTAACATTACTGGTCTGCAAAAGGCTTTTACCTCAGAGCTAACCCTCACCTAAAGGAAGCACAGACTCCAGTCACTTCTGACTTCTGGAGTGGTTGCTGTGATGCCATCAGTGTTAGGATTTTACACAAGATTAGGGAAGCAATTGCGTGCTAAATAGTGACCGTTAGCTTGGATTGCCCAGCTAATGAAGCAGGCAGCATTAACGCAATCACATAGGGACTGCTGCAATGCACTGGCACTATGAGGAGTGTCTGAAATCACTCTGACCCCGGGGGGAAGAAGGACAGCCCGACTGCTCCACTGGCACCCCCTCGGTGGGACAGGCCCTCTCCTGTGATTTGCTCTGGAGTTTGTGAATCTGCTCCCTCCCTGCCCAGGAAGCTGGGCAGAAGCTGCTGGTTACTTCTAATGCATGCCCAAGTTTTTCTTAAATAAGAACAGACTCTCTGGTAGTGTTCACCACCACCTCTGGCTGGCTCCAGAACTCGGGGTGTGGCAGCACAGCCAGCTGGGCTTTCCTCTGGGTAGCTCACATACGACACCCTCAAGGGAGCAGTGATAAATATATAATTTTATTTCCCAGCACTAGGGAGCCTTGGGGCTTAGCCTGGGAGCGGTCTCGGTCCAACATCCGATGTGGCCTCCAGCTCTTGGACATCTGCTCTGCACTCTCCTGCTCAGTGCAGAAACACCAGAGTGAGGATTAGACCCAAGGACACACAACACATTTCTGGCTGTGATCACCATAAAAACACTTCTTAGCTGGTGGCTGATAGATGCTACTTCACCTTCTAAACTACAGTTATTACAGGAAGGAAGGGCTTACAAGATGTGTCCTTCATTTCCACCACTGCTCTGCCATCCCCATTATTTTACATCTCACCTCACGTTAACGAATGGTCCATCTTCAAAGCACGCTGGGCACAGCCACAGGGGATTTGGCACACTGGAAGTAACTTGGACTGCTGCTTTGCATGGGCAGTGACAAAAACTATCCCTCTTCCCCCAGGTCCTTCCATCGTCCCACTGCAGCAAGCAAAAACAACACTGGGCAACCCTCTAAAATGTTTATTTGGACCAGTGGCCGGAGCTCTACATCTTACAGACATGATGAGAAAAGGTAAATGGCATCGATGCTGGTTGTCTCTGATGGGTTTTGAATCGTTAGGAGTGTGCCCTGTCACTGCTCTTCGGTGGTGGCACAAGGGGAGGGAGGAGGGATGCAAAGGGTGCGTTCTCTTGTCCCTTGCTCCCCCCAGCTCCTCTCTGAGGTCCATCCCTGAGGCTGGCATGCACACATTGCACATTTTATGGCACACCAATCCCCAGGTGCAGTTTTGCAGCCACAGCTCTATGCCTTTAGCAGGTGTCCTGCTTCCAGCCAGGAGCCCACAGCGCACACCCCCAGCTCCTGACGCCACTCACAGCTCCCTGTCCCCGAGCCATGTCTGTTCCACATCTGGGCAATGCATCCAGCTCTTGGAGATGTTTCCTGTTCCTGTGCATGCTCGTGAGGGCAAGCATGTGTGCAAGGCACTGCACTACAGATGGGTGATGACAAGCAGGTGGAAAGGGAGCTGGCTACTGGGAGAGTGCCAGCCCGCTTCAGTGGTGTTGCTGGATGAAATAGGCTGACGAGACAGAGGAATAAACGAATTACTGGGTCTCCCAGGGGGCAGAGAGTCGCACAGAAGAGAAGGAAAGTGAAGGAGAGGATTTAAGTCCTCAGACAAAACAGCACTCAGTTGGGAATGAAGGAAGTTAAATATCACTGATGAAAGAACAATTGTCAGTAATGCTCAGACTCATCCTTCCAAAATCTCTCTCCTTTGTAGTAAGATTTGCTGGACAGCTTGTCTTGTCACAACCGGACGCATTTCCCTTTCTTTTCTTTCCCCTGTTCTCCCTTGCCTCCTCTCCTTCAGTTCTCCTTGCAGTCACTGCTAAATGCAATCACAAAAAATCAGACTCCAGTGAAACAAAAGCGGAGGTCAGTGCATCTACGGTGCCAATTATCAAAACACACTCCTCAGTTATTCTAATGAGACATTACTGCTGGCATCTGCTTGGGAAAACAGGCTGGTGAGTTCAGGCACCAGAGCTGCCCTCAGGATGTGGGGTTTCTTTGGAGAATTAGCCAATTTGCTGAACTCTGCTGCAAAGGACACATAGGTGCTCAGCTTTGGATAATCTGATCCCAAACTGATACCTGGAGGACCTCAGCGTGGCAGCAGGTTTCCATGGACTTTTGGTTGGAGCTGGCTCTCCAACTGCCTCATGCATTTCTGCAGGTCTCCTCTGCAACTGCATTTTCCCCAGGCCAATGTTCTTCTGTGTGAATACACAGACATGGACGGGATGGTCCAAGGCTAGGCGGGAGATATCTGCCTACACGTTGGGCTGGCCAGGAACCACGTGCTCCTGATTAACACAGCCTTCAGCTCCTAGCATGCCTTCCTGCAGGGTTTGCTGACTTGGGCTGAGCGCTGTGCTAAGCAGGGCTGGCCAGGGTCTGCTCGGACCTGGGCAGAGCTCACCCCGCCTGCCTGCAGAGCTGGGAGCATCACCCCTGTACCTACATGTTGGCCGTGACAATTTCAGGTGCCTTGTCAAGCCATCAGGAGGGACTGTTCATAGCGAGTGATAAATAAAATGCAGGAGGGAAGGGGGAGAAGAGAAAATGGGAACAGGAGAGTGCTGACTGCAACCTCAGGGCTGCAGAAGAGAGGTGTGAACGTGGAGCAAGTGTTGCTGATGGGAGGGATGCATTTGCTAGTGTCTGGCAACAATTTTAACACATGTAAGTTCACCGGCAGCATCACTGTATCAAACAGGCAGTGCACTTTAGACAAATAACATCCCCTGAGCGATCCTTTCCTAGGAATTCTGGGCTCTTTAAGCTTCACATGGGAAGATTGTCAGCTGGGGCAGCAAACTTTCATAGCAGCAAACCTTAATAATAGCCTGCTGCAGCAGTGAGTTGTTGCTGTGGGGGAATTGTCCCCTTCTGGGTGGGAGGTGCGTCTCCAGCATCTGCTTCTGCAGGACCAAGGCCAAAAGTTATATTCGTTGCTCTGTTTTAGAAATCTGCTGTTCTCCATCTGCCATTTTTTAGGCTTTGGAAATCTAAGCAAGCCCTCATTCTTTCTCTGCTGTCCATTATGCTTTCCATAGCACTGTAAGACTGGAAAACCAGAGCACTGGTTTGGTGTGGTTCGGCTCGGTTTGGTCTGGTTTGGTGGGGACAAGGGAGGGAATTAAGTGAGTGAAATCTGTTCTTACCAATAGGAATCCTTCCACAACCACCATGGAGATTTGTGTAAGAGCTCCAGGGAGATCGCATGTTGCCATAGCTCTAACAACAAAAATCGATGTGGCTAAATATACCCAGTAAAGAAAAATGTAAAGAAATTGGCTTCTGAGCTGAAAAGCCCCTGAGCACTGGGAATTCCATAGGTAACAAACAGAAGCTTTTTGAGTTTTGCATTGAAGGATTTCTGATATCAGCAGACATCTCAACATGAGGTAATTTGATTGACTTCTGCATACTGACTATGATATCAGAGAGGTAAATGTGAATTCAAAGTCACTCTGAATAATGCAAGCAGACAGGTATCCCCCCTGCCAGCCCCACAGCAGCTCTGTGCTGACAGAGGCAGCATTTTCCTCAGCACCTGCACTGTGGCCCATCTGCAAGGGAAGAAATTTGAGGGCAGGTAATTCATGTTTATCTTATGAAAAATAAAGTAACTGCAGGTGCCTGGTTATTCCAGATTTCCAAGGAAGAACATGGATTGCCTTTGCAGCATGCATAGATCTACTCATCTGGGAGTGAAACGAGAACTGCTGTACTGGAGAAGCCTTACCTCAGCCCCCTCCTGCTCTACATGACAGTGCCCGGCTGCAAACCCTTAGGGCCTTTCATAAAACACGCTATAAATCCATCGCATCCCCGAGGGTGCAGAGCAGTCCTGCCCCAACACCCCACAGAGCACATGGGGAGCATGTGGCAAGTCTCATCCTTTATGTAAGCTAGTGCTAAAAGCTTGTGTCCCCCATGATGGCAAAGGAAGGTCTTGGCTGCAGCAAATATGAGCAACTCTGCAGATGTAGAACTTCTTTAGGAAGGCTGGCTGGCTCAGACCAGCACTATAGTTCTCCTTGGTGGTCTAGTATTCAGGCTGAATAATATCACCCAGACTGCAAGAATCCCTCACACAGGTCCTTCCTTTCCCTTCGTCTGGCAGGAACAAAAGAAGGTATGGAGCATCCTGCAGAGGGATCCCTGCTCTGCTGCCGGGGAGGTGATACGGAGAGGGAAATCTCTGCTCTGTCCCCAGCAAGCATGGTCACGGCCGAGGTTTCCTCACTGGCAGCTGAACCTGGGTAGAGCAGCCAGCCCGTATCCTGTGAGCAATTTGGCAAAAGGAACACGGAGATTTAGCAGGGGAGAACTTCAGTTTGGAAATGATGAGGACAGCAAAGACCTTTCGTCCTTGGAGGATTGCTTTCCATTAAATGTCTTTGCAGAATCTGTGCTCTGACAGCTGGGACTGCTTTAAAAACAAACTACACCCACACCAGTGTCCTATTTGGGGAGTTGTCACACGTAATTGCAAGTATTCGATGGAGTCCCTGAGATGTGCGGTGTCAGGGTGCAGTGCTGTGTGTATGCAGGGCAGCCATCAGCTAATTGCAGCTGTGCAGCCCTGGGGTGCAGAATCAGCCAGCTGAGCATGATGCCTTTCTGGCTCACCAAGCAGGGAGAGGTCCCTGGGCTGTGCCACAAGTTCACACGTACTCAAAATCCTCCCCATCCCCCCATTCCCCCCCCCGAGCAGCAAGCAAATGAGCAGAAACCATAGCTGCTGCTCCAGCTTAGGTGATGCTGAGGCTGCTCTGCTAGTGGCAAAATGTTGTACGTACCCTATCATGTCCTCAAAACCAGGGCTTTCTAGTATAAAATGTGCATCCAAGCTGATGTTCTTGGTGTTACAGGGAGCAAATTGCTCCCTGCCCAGAGCCATCAGAAGCAGGAGGAGGAGGAGGGATGGTCAGGCAGCGTGTCTCCTGGCTGGCATCAGGGCTGGTGTTCCACACGATGCCACCACACACCTTGGCACATGGCACCAGACTGGCTTCTGGCAGGGATGCCGGGCAGAAACACCCTCATCAAGGTGCACCAGACTGCTGCCTCTCTGTTATTCAGGGCTTTGAACAACAAATATTTGCAACAGAGCAACCAAATGACTGCTCCAAGCATGGCCCCATAGGCAGAGCTTTACTGAGCTCTATATACATGGCCAGCAAGCGTGGGAAACCACGAGGCTGGCTGGGACCACACACCATCCTCTTTGCCCAACACCTGCCAGAGAGATCATCTCTACAATGCACCCTTCAGCCCCTCTTTTCCTACCTCTCATTCTACGTCAGAAGGATCAAATACATAAGGAGCATTTGCAACCATTCTCAATTAACTATTTGTTTTTAAATTGTCCATCGGTGACCCTTCTTATGTCCTAGCTGCTCTGGTGACATCAGTGAGTGATGGCACTGTGCTCTGTGTCTACACACAGACATGAGTTATGCTGTGTGATCGGGTAATGTTCTGGAACTGCATGACAATTTCTTCCTTCCTGCCGACTTCCATTTGGGAGCAATGCAAATCCTAATAGCAGCTCTCAGAGTTAAATACAGTTCGATAAATAATAATAGAAAAGTAACATTAGATTATTACTCTACATCACTTCTTTGAAGGCAACGGCATCTACCAGTTCACAGTGTATTTTTCTCCTCAGCACCAGGGAAAATTTTGACAGGCTGAATTACCATTTCATTTCCAACTAGAAAAACACTGACAAGATTTAAAGGATGGTTTTGAAGAGAAACCATGGACAGCTAAAGATGTAAATTACAGTAGGATGAAGAAACTTCAGGGGGTCGTAGGTATGGGAGACTATTTGACTGCACTAACACCTAAGCACAATTTTTGCTGTAAAACCCCACACCATATGTGCTTTGCCTGGCTATGACTCATCATCTGAACACCAATTCAATTCCAGCTTCGAGGAGTTTATGATTGAACTTTTTTTCTTGTTTCTACTGTGCTTATGTATGTTTTTGCATCTGTCTTAACTCTATTTCTTTGTCCCTATTAGTGGATGTAAATTACATGCTTGGTCTGTCACACGGTGCTTTTTTCCATCGTTGAGTGAAACTTGGTGGTTTCAGCTTAAAAGAGTGGTGGGTTTGCTAGAGCCCAAAGTGATGTTGATGTTGCTCACCTGCCATTTTGCAGACAGTAGAAGAGGAACTTCTTCCACGTGTACCTCTATGTCCATGTTATGGTGGTGCCAGGGCTCAGAGGCGTGCGGTTCACATGCTTCGGGTGCTGCCTGGATGATTCAAAAGAACCGTAACAGAAAACACAGGAGATTTTGACCAGCCTCAGGTCTGTAAGTACATTTTAAACCCACAAAGTTTGAGTGTGTTTGAAATGTACTCAAATATTTCCTTCTTCACCATTGTGTCCTCATGACCCATTGAATCATCAAAGGCTCGGAGATGAAAGAAGGACTTATGGTTAGAAAATGGAAAGGACTCTACTGAAGGGGGAATGGTTTGTTGTATCTTCTTTTCTTAATCCCAGAACAAATAGCTTTAGTGAATAATTTTCTGTGAGGGTTTTCAATGTAATGAGTAACGGGTCTTCCAGAAAGCAATTTTTAAAATAAAGTAAATAAGCTCCCGATCAAAAACAAAACAAAACAAAACAAACAAACAAAACAAAAAAAAAAAAAAAAAAAAAAAAAAAAAAAAAAAAAAAAAAAAAAACAGAAATCAATTGCAAAATCCCCATAGTGTTTCATGAGCTTTGAGTCACACCCAGGGTGGAAAATTTCCACTAACCTGTAGGGAATCAAGAAAGAACACTGTCCTTTCATAAAAAATCGGTGACTACTTTCTTCAGGCTATTTCCTACATATGGTAACATAAGACCCGTTACTATATTGAACTGAAGAAAAGACACCTCCTAAAACTAAAAATCTTCTAGTGGCCTAAATTGGCACTGAGAGGTCAAATTCATCCACAGTAGAATTACACTGAGCCAATGAAGCTGCACCAAAGAAGGATTTACTGAGCTGGCACAAGTATCTAATCTTTATATTTGCAATACGAGGTTTTTACCTTTTCAGAAATGGCAGTAATTTGTTTTGGAGATGAATAAATTTCCACCAGGTCAGAGTGAATCCATTGAAAATGGACACCTGAGGACCCTTAAGCCTTTCTCACCCACAAGATGGGTATGGAGGTGGAACTACCCACCCCACAGAGGGCTCATTGATTAAATATGAACTTCACATGAGAATGTATTATTTTCAACCTCAGAAATATTTACCAAAAAATCAGGGATCACGATCTACTGGACAAAAGGAAAACAGTCACAGCCTTAAAAGCTGGAGAAGATCGGGCCATACTCCTCGGGCTGGCCATGATGGTGTGCTCAATCATGATGTACTTTCTCCTGGGAATCACCCTGCTGCGGTCTTACATGCAAAGGTAATTTCATTACAGTTGCCCTGACCTCACACGCTCTGTTCCAGCTGACTTACCATGGCTTATTGTTTTAACTATTATTATTACCATTTTTCCTTTGGTCTACATAAGTCAGATTCTGCATCTCCTTACCCCAGTATAAATTACACATAGCTAGTGAAAAGTAAGCTGAGCAATGTCAGCATAAGCAAGGGAAGTATTAGATCCCTGTTTGACGAAATCTTGATCCATAAGCCTTAAACTTGCCAGAGTTTAACATATCCATAATATCCACATCAGCTGACTTGCAGCCTGCTGAGCTCTGTAAGCCTCGCAGCGGCTGTTGCTACAAAGCCCAGGCAAACTCTGGAGAGAACACCAAAAATATTTAGCTGCCTCAAGAAACAATGCATTTGTAAATGAAAAATGAAGAATCTATTTGGGAAAGAAATCCAGCTGCTTTAGAGCATGTAGTTTCCCATGTAGGTTACTGCTTTCATGTCAACAAGTGAAATCCTCCCAAAATAGAGTAATTTGCTGAAAGTGAAGGATCATCTTTCATCATTACTGCTCTGTACTTATTTTTTTTTGAGGCTTTCTCTGGCTTTCTTCTCTGGTACAGAGCAGAAAGTTTGGCCTGTAATTCATTAGCAGTATTTGAAAGCAGTTTTCAAGCACCAGCCCTATTTAAAATTCAGCCTAGACTGTAATAAGACTGTCAACAATGTTTTTTCTGCCCTGATCAGCAAAGTTAGGAGAACAAAAAATGCATAATTGCAGATCAAAAGGCTGGTCTGTCATGCCCAAACCCACGCTGAGGTAGTGGCCAATACCTGGCACATGCTGGCTTATCCCCAGCAGGCTTCATATTTACATATGCACAATAAGTGCCTGAAGTTAACGGGTATGAAAATCCTCCATTCTAATGATGCACCTGCAGAAAATATTCCTTCTTGACCCTGCCTTGAGAAGAAAAAAAGAAAAAAAAAACATGATGCATAAAGATAAACTGTACTGATTTTAGGCATCTTAGATGTATGATAAAGGTATTTGTCCCTTTTTAAATCCAGGCAAAGTTTAGCTTTTTGAAGATAGGGATCAAGCCCTTTTAAGTATCTAAGAGTATTTGCATTTCCAAACTGTTCTCCCAGACCTTTTAGCAATACCAGGGTCAATTGCAGAGGCTGTTAAGGTCAAATTGCTCATGTGGAAAGATGATTTGTTTTACAATCTATGTGAAAAATTGCCAGAAGATACCAAAGCACCTACGAAGTACCACATATTCCAACTTCACAAGTCTATTGTAGGTAGGTGTTAGTTTATCTCCCCCAAACATGAATAAGAACAGCAGTCATAAAGGTTAAAGTGAAGAAATGAAGGCTACCATGTGCTGTCATGTCTCTTGGTGCAGCCAGATCTCCTTAGGGGCTATTCTCCTTTGCAGACAGCAATACCTGTCTGGCAGAATACGTCCTGGGAAGAAAAAAAAAGAAACCTTTCATTTGATTTCCCTCCAGAAATCATAGCATAATTTAATAAAAATGTAAAAGAGAATATACAAGCGTAATTACTGCCAAAATGAAATACCAAGAGAATTAGTCAGCAATCTTGGCTATCACTTATCACTGAAAGCCTTTTGCAGGCTTCAGCACGGGGCAGGCAGACATCAGCGTCCTCCTGGCTGTGGCCAGGGACAGGCTGTGCTTTCCTCCTTAAGGAAAATGTAGCCATAGGTTTTTAAATACATACAGGAAACGCAGGTGAACAGTGTCAGTACATACCCAGGCTCCCTCATGCCAGTTTTAACCTCTAGTGAATTTGAGATAAGCTGAAATCCCCCAGAAGGACTACACCAGTAGATTTAACTTACTGAAAAGCAGGCAAGCTGCTACCAGAAAAGCTTTCCTGCTGGTAGAGCTGCAAGCAGTACCACTTGTGTGCTACTGGGGGCTTTTGCATATGGCAATCTGTACCCCAGTAATGCAAAGTTGTCCCCTACTTTTAGCCGAGCTGGACTTTGTGGTTAACCGCTGAGTCTTGGTTCACAGTGCCCCGTCATGTAGTTGCTCTCCCCAGGGCAGGCTGCTCCGTTTCCTTCTCTGCTGATTCCCTTTGATCTCAGATATAAATTCTCCAGACTAAGAGTTCCCTTTTCATTTACACATAGAAGTAAGCGAATCAGGTATTTTTGTGCCAAAAGCACAAACCTTAGGGAATGCAGAATTATACCCTCTGTCTGTGATGTGTGACATGAGGAAGCCCAGCCTTTGCTCAAAGCCCCACAGCATGTCCCATCAGCCTGCAAGGTGTCCCGGCTATATCCCTGATGGAAAGGCTGAGCTGCAGTTAGAACTTATTGCCCATTCTCGCCATGCTCTAACATCTCCTTTTGTCTGCTTAGCGTCTGGACGGAAGAGGCTCAGTGCTCGCTTCTCAACGCATCCATCACAGAAAGCTTCAACTGCTCATTTAGCTGCGGTCCAGACTGCTGGAAAATCTCTCAGTACCCCTGCCTCCAGGTGTACGTCAATCTCACTTCTTCCGGCCAGAAACTTCTGCTCTACCACAACGAAGAAACAATGAAAATTAATTCTGAGGTAGGAGCACGGAATGAAATTTCTTCCTAAGTGGGTTTCTGCAGGGCTGCAAGTTATGTTATATCCATTCCCTGCTTTAAAGCAATATAACGCTTCCAGCTCCTGCTTCCCTGGTAAGTACAGAGCAGAGAAAGCAGAAATCAGAGCCTGGATAGAGCACAGCACATCCCACATGGGGTGGTGGTCCCAGGGGGGAAGGAGAATAGGAACCGCCTCATTACTGTGGGGCCAGGCAAGGTGGCAGAGGGAGATGAGAGCCCTGTGCCCAGCAGCAGACGTGGCTCCGTCTGCATCTCTGGTGACAAACCCTGAGCCCTGGCAGTCTCCGCTGAGGTCGGTTGTGTTGCTGGGGCCGTGGCACAGCACTTATCCCTGCCGGCAGGGCAAGTGCTGAAAGTTTACAGAGGAGAGACTGTCAGGAGAAAAGACATAGCATAAAAATAAAAGAGGGACTAAGAAGCCAGCCCATCTTTCTTGCACAATTTCCCCAATCCCAGACATTGAAACAAAAACATATTTCACAGAAGAATTCCTTTCTCTGCTTCAACGACTGCGAAATCCAGCGTGACTCAGCCCAGGTGGGACAGAGACAGCTCCCGCCTGGCGTCTGCGGTGAAGGCGGCAGATGCACGGCTGGCCTCCCTCTGGCCACAAAGGCGAGGCTGGCAGGATGCCCTCTCCCCACCACCCCTTCCTTGCCCCTACAGCGCCTGGGTACCGAGGTCTGCAGGCTGCAGCGAGCTGGGATGCAGCTCAAGCAGTAGGCGTGCAAGTGCCAGACCTGCACTGACTGCTTTGCTATCCAAGGTCACCGAACCCCAAACTACAGGCGCTCGGCGAACCACAGCCCGCAAAGGCTGAGCCCCATTGTCAGGCTGCTGACAACGTAACCTATTGTGTTTCTATTTATGGCAGCAGTTCGGTAGACCAAATTACTTCTGCATATTAAGATGAAGTGATATTAAAATGAGTCAAAGCACAGAGTGGTTGCACGGGGCCGGTTGTTCTGCTGGATAATTAGCTCCTGTGGCTGAGAGACGAAGTCCTCTGGATCTGAAGTGTGAAATGCAGCAGCGCACCCCAGCCCAGTTTGGCGTTGGTGCAGAAGTAAGGCACACTCGGTTCATTGCAAGATGGGACAGACCCAAATTTCTGCTGGGGCAGAAATAAAACCAGTGATGCTCATGCTGTGATTTGATTAAAACAGATCAGATCAGTCTCTGTGCTCCACTGGATTCAAATAAATCACCAAGTTCAGCATAAATCTTCACATTCTGTTATTGATGATTTTTATTTGCTGAAAACAGATTTTGAAATTCCCCCAGCCACCTCCTCTTCCTAATTTAACGTAGGCACAGTTAATACTCCTCCAGCCCAAGGTTGTTTTACAGGTTAAGCTCTGCTCTCGGGAGGATTCCCAGCTTTTCCTGATATGCTGCTGCTGACTATGTGACCTGAATCCAAATGCAGTTTTGAATGAAAGTTCTCAACAGCTGTAAACTACCTGGCTTGTCATGCCTGGCTGGGATCAGCAGAGCCTCCAGGTTTCAGACCAGTACAACCCATCTCAGCAGTGCTCCAGACGTGTGATACCGAGCAGGCTGTAGGCAGCAGCTGCACCTACTCAAGAGCCAAAATTTGGGGAGAGCCGGTGCTTCCTGCTGCAGGAGTCAACTTCATTGACATAAAAAACACTGCCTCCAGCTTGCCCAGAGATGTTTTGTGGTCTCCATCCCTGGAGATACTCACATTGTGACTGCATAAGTCCCTGAGCTCATTGAACAGAGCTTTGGACTGGACATGTCCACGGGTAGACAGCCTGTACAGACTGACCAATCCTTTAAATTAGAAAAGTAGGGCTGGAAATATAACTTTTCTTTATAACTACCTAGGGCATGCTTCTTGTGATCAGATTGCAAGTAACACAAGAGCCACTCTTCTCACATTGTGTCACAGAATCCTTACTTGAGGCGCAGACACAGACAAAGTTTACTTCCATGTTTGCAGGTTCCCAGGTGTTCAACAATGCAGACGTGTAATAAAACAGCATAGAGTTAGCAGGCTACATTTACAGATACAGAGTAAGAGTGATAGACACAAAACTCCCTGCCAGGCATTAGAGAAAACTAAATGACGATCAAAACAAAGGAAACACTCCAAGCATCCCATTATCAGTGTCTGCCTTCTTGCCTGCCAGTCACCTACACGATGCTCGGGGGAACTGGGACAAGGCCACTAGCACATGGAGTGAAGGGCACCCGGATCTCGGAGAGCACACAGGAGGCTGTAGCACGGGGAGAGATGCTTTTGGCACAAGGAGCCTGGGCTGAGAGACAAAACACATCAACCTCTCTTGCACAACTGACTTCCATGGCTTCAAACCCTCAAACCCTTTTCAAACCCTCTTGGCACAGTCAGCCCAACCAGCCCAACACAGCTGGTGGCTCAGGGCCATCAGGTGTGGGAGGCAGCAGCTCAAGTTTTGCTTCTGCATCAGGTCTCCTACAAAAGTATCTGGAAAATAGTCCAGCCTGGAGGAAGCCAGGACTTGCAGAACCTCCCCACTGCACTCTTAGGATGTTTCTGCAGACTTGGAGTCCAGGAATCTGTCAACGTTTGGGCTTTTACATTCCTGCTGTTTTCTGTCAAGAGGGAAGAGGTTGGCAAAAGTGGCCAAGTCCTCACTCAATCTCTTCCCTCAGGATAGTAACAGCTGGGACTTCAAGAAACAAGCACGTCTAGCACCAAATTTGAAAAACAAAACAACAACAAACACCCACCACTGAAACATCAGAGCTGGAAATACTGCTAAGACAGTGACAGCATATAACTCAGTAAAAGAAAATGAGGCCCAGCTTCACCGAAAATTTTCCCCTACTTATTAGATTCTGATGTATTGACGAGTCATAGGCACTGGTAGAGGGCTTGTTGCTTTGGAAATTTAAGATAAACCTGAACAGAGTGCAAGAGAATATCCGGGAGGGTTGATAGGGGGGAGCAGTCCTGCACCAGCAGGAAGATGGATGAGATATTACTGCTCTGATATTTTCCATCTCTAATTTCTACAGCTCTATGAAATATTCATAATGGCAGGCTGACATGCTCTACCATTAATGCTCCAGTCTGCTAACTCTAGACAATCTTCCTGCCGTGCTTCAAATCATATTCTGGGCTAATAAACCTGCCAATGAATCAATCAAATCCTGTTATGAGCTTAATCTTTTGATCATTATTTGGACTAGAGATTTGTCTCAGTGTGTTATGAAAAGTCACAGCATAGTCATGAAAAAGAACTGAGGGACATTTGTAAAGTTTATACATTAAAACAATAAAAACCCATGGGTTGCATTATTTTAATCAAGATGTCTTTTCCATTCAAAAAAAAAAAAATTACTTCTCATTAAATTATCTAAATGTAATTATCACCCCATACAAGTACAATCAGCAGTGTGGCAGGGGAGCGTGGCAGGACCCATGAGCAAGTTAAGCAACAGACCAAGAGCCACCCCGGTGGCCAGGCTGGTCTCCAGCAAGAGGCTGAAGGCCTTCTGCCACGTCCCTAGGAAAATCTGTTTTGTCCTAGACTTCCCATTTGTTCTTAATTAAGTCATTGCCCCAGGGGAAGATTTGTATTAAGGTCTCTTTGGAGGCTTTCCCTCTGTGAGAGAACTCCTGTGCCTAAGATCATGTTGATCCAATGCAAGTGAGGTCCAATCTACCAGATTTGTAATTACAGCGAGCCAATTACCCATCTCACTGCAAGAATACGCACACCACTTAAGATGAAGAGGTGCTTCATCATTTCCATTTTTGCATGTGTAAATTAGCAATAATAATATATTCACCTATCTATGAGGCCGCTCTGCAGATTAAAGCATTCATGTTTGTACAGCACTTGGAGGCTCTCCAATGGGAAGTTCCTTAGATGTACATGATAGTGAGTTTTGTCTGGGATAAATGCATTATTGGCTTAATAGCATTATGTTTCTTTTGAAAAGCATAATCATCTCTGAATTCTCCTGTTTGTCACCTGAAAACAGACATAGTATCTGGTCTGAAGATGCATTTTTCTCCCTCTGATTTCTTCCCAGTGTTCATATATACCCAAGTGCGGCAAGAATTACGAAGAATCCATGTCTCTGGTGAACGTTGTGATGGAAAACTTCCGAAAGTACCAACGCTTCTCCTGCTTCTATGACCCCGAAGGCTCTCAGAAGAATGTAATATTGACCAAACTATACAGCTCTAATGTGCTGTTTCACTCCCTCTTCTGGCCCACCTGCATGATGATCGGTGGCGTTGCCATCGTCGCGATGGTAAAGCTGACTCAATACCTTTCACTCCTCTGCGAGAGAATCCAAAGGATCAACAGATAAGAATGAAAACTTCAGAGATTACCACTAAAATACTGTTTTCTCATTCTTCACCAAAGAACCTTAAGTTTGTAATGTGCAAGTCTGTTCTAAGTTCCTTACTATATTATAAGTAGAGCAATAATGCAAAAGCTGTTCTATATGCAAACATGATGTTATTATTATTATGCAGACAACAGAAAAAAATACTGTTTTGTGTTGACCGTCTATATGATCTTGTTTTATGCTGAGACTAGTACTTCTTTCCTTCCTACAGACAAAATTGGGCTCAGTGTGACCATTTGCCAAGCTCAGTCAATTGACTTTTTCACTGTAAGGGATTCTGGGGAAATTCACCCTGGACAAAGGGCAGCGAATGACTTGTGCATCACTGAGGTCTCACCTCTGGCTCAGTCCATTGAATGGATTTGTGGTTTTGCTTTTCTGTTATTGGCTGCAGGGAAAAAAAAAAAAAAAAAAAAAAAAAAAAAAAAAAAAAAAAAAAAAAAAGAAAAAAAAGAGGTTTTTTTATTTTTATGTGGCACAAAAAGGACGTATCTTAGGGACAGGATAAGCATGCAGTATTAACAGCCTAAATAGGACTTGGTGATGCTTTGTGTTAGCTCCCCCAGTTCAGAAGTAAATTTTACCCTACGGTGTTTAAGGTCTTTTGCAAAACACTGTGGTTTTATTTTATTTAGTGCTACAACTTTCTTCTGTCCCACCAACAGCATCTTTGTTATCTACAGAAGCTGTAGCCAAAAAAAAAAAAAAAAATCACCTTGTTCCATTTTCTACTCCAATCTGAGCCCTACTGAAGGAGATGGGACCAGAACATCTTATGTAAAGATTTATTACTCATTTGTCTTGTATTTGCTACCATACCACTGTAAAGAAAAAAAATAACACAATCAGCTATTTTTTCATTTTTTACTTCCAACTATTTTAGATTTTTTTACTTGATATATACAGATATATATATATATATATATAAAGAAAAGCTATATTATATCTAGTTGTGTATTGGAACTTGATTATGGGGTGTTTTTTCTGTTTTTACCAACCGAAAAGTGAACAATATAACTTGTATTCATAACCTTCAGCCTTGGATAAGATCATAACATGGAGGAGTGGCACTGCAGGATCTTATCCAATATTCATGATGTTGTTGCAGTCAAAGGTCCCTATTGCTGTGATATCTGAAATGACAAAAATCTCATCTGATTCTATGGCTCTATTAATTGAATTGTTAGATAATAATCATAGTACTTCTGGAAATTTCTCCTGACCTTAACTCAGAATGCAGTGCTGGCTGAAGTGAATTTTGATTTAAAATGCCCAGGTGAAATGATTTATTGGAAAAACTCAGATTCTGAGTAATATGTTGTTCTGTCTGTCAGATATTTACTATAGGAATCTTGCCAGTCTAATTTCATGCACACTGTAGTCGCGATTTCCACAAAATTTATTTTTATTCCCCTGTAGAAAACATTCCTTCTTATGTTGTGTTTAAAGACACCTCTCATAGTTTCTCTTTGTACTATGTTTCACTTTGTACTTAGCCTGAAGGACAAACACAAGGCAACTCCTGTGAGGAGGTGGTGAACTCACTACCCAATGGTTCAAAGAAATCATTTACAGGCCTATTCAAACCAAGAAACTAACACTTTTTTTCCCCTCAGAAAGACTGCAAAGCAAGTATTTTGCCTCATTTATCTATATATAAGTACCTTTCCACAGCATAGCATTATAGCATTAACAATTTCAAGATGTTACAAAACTTTACAAGTCATGCAAGTCTAATGTGAGCTGTAAAAAAAAAAAAAAAAAAGAAAAAAGAAAAAAAGAAAAAAAAAAAAAAAAAAAAAAAAAAAAAGAAAGAAAAAAAAAATAGTTCTCAGCAGTGAAAATGAAATTGCAATCTTGTAATCAGTAGTATAATTTTCCTTAGGTAAAATAATTCCTGGAGGGTGTGGGTATGATCAGGGCTCCAAAAATATGTAATAAAAATATTAAATTAAATCTTCCAGATTTCAGTATCTTCTGCATTCAGACCTGGCTTGTTTCATTAGACTTTTGTCTGTAGCTCCTAGTGCCTTGAAATTAGGAGCACTGATGCAGGGGGAAACTCAAAAAGGTTTCTTTGTAAAATGCTTTTTTGATCAATCCGTGGGATTTGCAGAAACCATCGCCAGAAAGCCTGGGCACCCTCAGCACTAGCGGGAGCAGCGTGGCCAAGTCTTTGTTGGAGGGACAGCGGCCTGCACTCGACCACCCGTCCGACAGCAGAAAACGTGACTGCCCCTGTGCTGGCATGGCCGGGGACCAGGGGCACAGCAGGGCCGGAGCTGGGAAAAGCTGTGTCCTGTCCCCGCTCAGAGCTGTCCTGCCCTGTGGGGACACGGGGCCTGCTGCCTGGAGTCGGGCACTCGGCGTTACTACAAAACCTGAGTGGCCAAACTTGCAGGATAAGGGACGCGCCTAGGGCAGGCCCCGCCAGCTGCACTGCTGAGGTGTCTTGGCCCATTTAGGTTTCCCTTCAAGCAGAGGGGTTTGCGACAGCCTGCGACAAAGCCACTCTCCTATCTCATGCGTGACACTTCGGCTGCCACGTTGGTGCCTTTCGGTGGTGGGGACAGGACTGCTGATTGCTGCTGACACACATCAGGCGCTGCTTTCGACGTGTCGCGCCGTCAGCGCTTCACCTGTGGGTGAAGCATCCTGATGCTGTTGCTGTCTGTAATCATTTTGTTGACATTAACACCGAGATCTTTGGGGTAGTGAAATAACTTGGGTAATTGGATGGAGTGAGGTAAAACAGTAATTTTGAAGGGAATTACCCACCTGATCGCTGGCACAGTTAACCCCCCACTGAACTGTTAGCACTGCAAGTGTAATTTTGACAACTGCTGCCCCTAGGAGGTAGTGTTTCAGAGGGGATATTTGCCTGTGCTTACTCTACCTCCATTTTAATATCCTTTTTAGTCCCTGCAAAGCAAACTGATACTCTTGTAGAAAGCACAAATGATGAGAAAAATCCCCCTTTTGTGTAGCTCTGGGGGTGAAATGTAGTATTAATGCAACCCCACTGCGTTTCTGAGGCTGGTCCTGACTCTCCCCAGCACAAATACCTCACCTCTACATCCCAGCTGGGGCAGGAGGGAGCAACCAGGGCTGCCAATCCCCTGAATGGAAAAGTGCCACAAGAAAACAGCAGCGCAGTGCTAAAAGGCATTATAAGGCATCCCCGTGGGGTTTAAAGCATGCGTAATATTCCAGGTGCCGCATTCACATGACCTTTTAATAGTTATTTTCTTAATTAGATTATTTATGTCAGGTCTTATTTCTATTCTGGAATATCTAAATCTGAAGCTGAAGTGTGAACGTCCCTGCTGTAATTCTCTGAAAACTTGGCACCTTGCAGCAGACCCATTAAATGTCACCAGCTAGGACAACAGAGAGTGTATTTGGGTTTATCTTTTCTAATTGAGGAGACATCACTTTTATCTCACAAAATGTACCCAAAGCACAAGCAGTGGGAGTTTGAGGTGAATACAGAAAGGTGGAAAGAGCACTCAGGAAACCAGAGAGCTGCACATCTCGAGGAGACACCAATGCAGTGATCCCAAACCCGGCACGAAGTCCAGAGCAAGGCTGGGGACAATGCTGGCTGCATGTCCCCACCTCGGGGCACTCTGCTCTTACAACACAGCCATGTTAAAGGCAGCCAAAGACATGCCCTGCAAGTGCAATGGGGAGGTTTCTCAGCCAGCACAGCAATATTTAGTTATATTAAAGTATCTGTCCCAAACCCAAAGGCTGCTACTACCACAAGCCACAGCAAAGGTCAACAGAAGATGGTGAGAAAGCGCCAGCTGGTGTCAGCCCAGTCCACGCAGACTCCAGCACCTGTTTGACTATGACAGCTATGACCTTACAGCATCACAACCATGTTAGTATAACCTCTAGAGTGAATAGCAATCTTGGGGGTAATAGCACCTTAAAAACTGGACAGCTGATTTCCCCCCTCATACAGTAATGCTACTATTAACACAGCTGTAGCCATTCAAGTGCATTGAACCAAAATCTCTGCAGCAATCCAACTTTTCAGTCTCAGAATCTGAGCAGGAGAGCATCAGCTCTCCATTAGCCCCTGTGCTGCTCATCATCTATCATAGACCTGGTGAAAGAAAAAAACAAAAACACTTTTCTGCTTCACTGAGCACCCTGAGCATGTCACTTCCCAGCATCATGCAGTTTGTAGTGTACCCAATCATTTTACAACGGCGTACAAACTCTGCCAAGTTTTTGTTGTTGGGGAAAAAAGTAAAAAGGAGGGGGAAGTATCAATTATTTTGTTTCAATGTTTTGAAAACAAGATGTTCCCATTTTTCAGTTTGAGCTGATGTTGCCTGTTGAAAATCAAGAGGGGGGTAGTTTTCTTACTACTGAAGCTTGAAAAATAAATATAATAGTTCCTCTGATGTGAAACAAAGCTATTGGCAATTGCTTGGTTCACTGAACAGTTTGGAGAATTTATTTTTTAGTCGCTGACTGGTGACATTTCTTTTCTTCTATTTTCCTCAACAGTCAGAGAGCCACAGGATCAGTCACATACACAGCCAGCAGCAGCGCTGGTCATCCCAGAGAACATCAGTGATTGCAACCACGAGTAAAGCAAAGTGTCAGCCTCAGGTGCTGTAACAGCTAATAAACTAGAAGGCAAGGGGAAGGAGGAAAGCAGCATTTATCAGACATCACCAGGGGAGCAGTGGTGCGGTGAGGGGCAGCGCTCCCAGGGCCAGCTCCCAGTGCCAATGTCCCCAGCAATCTGTTAAGGTCTGCTTTCAGAACTGGAAATGCTGCCAGGTGAATTCACAACAGGCTTTTTTTTTTTTTTTTTTTTTTTTAAAAAAAAAAAAAGAATCAAATTTCTCCAAAATGTAATAAAAAATGTGTTATAAATAGCAGAACCCTCCCTACAAGCCTGCATACTTTTTATAGTTCTCCATTTTCATCTGGGGAGCTGGTAGGTGAGTATATATTTAACTGAACTACATTTATTCAGGTGAGAATTTAGGGTATTTTATTGTAATAAAAAGATAAGAGATGCTTATTCCAAAATGCTCTGCAAACTCTACAAAGCCAGCAATACAGAAGTGAGGCCATTTCCAGGCAGAACAGCAGCAAGTGACTCATAAAAACACTGAGGAGACACAGGGAACCAGTTTTCTCATGCAAAGCACAGAAAGGGTTTGTTTACTTTGGAAGTTCAAGAAAAAGAAGTGAGAAATAGAAGCATCCCCAGAAAGCGTGAAATATTTATGGACAGGTCAGGACTATGGGAGCAGATAAGAAAAGTTCACCCTGCGCAGCAGGATCAGCTGCTGATATAGGTGGCAAAAAAATCTTTATGGCCTTTTTTCCCCCCAGAAACAGCTGCCATTTCTAATACGTTTTGGGGAAAATTGTTTAAAAAAAAAAAAAAAGGCAATAAGATGTTGGTTTTGCCACTCAATTCACCACAAACTAGTTCCAAATACAAAAAACATTTTGTTTCAAAACTTATATTAATTTGGTTTTGGGAAAAAAATACACAAAGCTGAAATAAACAAACAAATAAATAAAAAATAAATAAAAAAAACTGAACCTGAAATAGAGCGATCAGTCGCTATCCCACGGAGCTCTTTATATTGACTGCACTTCAATTTTTCCAGGTTTTTTTGTTTTTAGGGAAAAAAAAAATAAAAATCTAATTTTTCATGCCATATGCAGGATAGGAAAAAAATCACCTAAAATGTCACGGAATTGAAAAAAAGCTTCCCACACAGCTCAGGCTAAAGTGTTCAAAAAAAGAAATAAGTCTCCTAGGGTAGATTTTCTAATATATCATGCGATAATGTATATGAGAAAAGTGGGATGTTTCGTCATCCCTCTTCTTAAAGTCTCCAACTTGGCTATTCTTTTGCATAACTGCAATTACTATTCTATTTTCAATTACAAAAGCCCTTTTTACTACCCAGCCACCTGCACGCAGCTCCAGATCACAGAGGATGGATTGTGCTGAGCCTGCTGCTCAGCTGCGGACTCGGAATAAAGCGGGCAAGGAGGAAGAATGCCTTGAGACACTTCCACGTGGAAGGCTCTCCTGATTTTAATCACCGTGCACATAAGCTCCGTTACTTTCATCACAGATTAAGCAGGCAGCAAAGCATGACGACTACGCCGCTACACCTTTATCACTCCCCTTACAAGAGCAGGCTCGAAGTCATTAATACGGAAAGACAGCTGAACAATGCAACGGGAGCTTGCTAAAACCGCAGAAGGCTGCAAAACTCAGCTTTACCATATGCTCAAAGATGGGAGGGAAAGCAAGCTAGCAGCAGCAGCAGGGCTCTTTGTCCCCCAGCACCCACTGCCTCCTGCCCTGCACCATGCTCTTGCCTCCAAGCACCAGACATTATAGACATTATAAATTATCTCCTGCCCCGCAGTGAAACAGTCCCAGTAATCTGCCACGAGCACTGTCATTTTGTAGTGTGTAAGCTACCTTAGAAAGTCCCATCGGTCCAGGTTTCTCTTAAAGAGCCTCTAGGAAAGAGTGGGAAAGCGCACACAGATTAAAACACAGGTAGCCAAAGTTGGTGACGGAGCCTGACCAGCTGGGGCACACAGCCCTCGGTCTGGCCACTGCCATCCCCAGAGGTGTGCCTGAAGGAGCATCCGAGCTGTAAAGCTGCTGCCAGCAGCTGGTTATTAATGCTGCTGAACCAGACACTAAACATTTTGAGTGTTAAGTATTGGGAAAAAAAAAAAAAAAATCAAAAAAAAAAAAAAATCCAAGGAAAGCCTACCCAGTCTGGACATCTGACCTCCCTCTGCTGAGATCAGCAGCCAAGCTTCCACTGGTCGCAAACAAACCAGGATTCAAAAGCAGACCAATGAATTAATCAATGTGGAAGGCAGGGACATGACCGGTGGTGGGACTGCCCTCCCTGCAGGTGCTCACAGCTCACACTCACTCATGCCCAGCCTGGGACAGTGTGGGGACTGTACCACTAACCTCCATGTCAGAGGTCTTTGTGCCAGGCAAACCTTAAAAGAAAAACCTAAAGAAAAAAATGCCGCAGAAAATTGTAATGGAGAAATTTCTAGTGTAACTCTACTGACCCAAAAGGTCCAGCTTCTCCAAAGTTGCTGTTGGCTTTTTCTCCTCTGTTTATCAAAGACAAGTGGTTGAAGGCAGACAGCCTGTCTTCAGCTTGCCAAACCCATGACATTTAGCTGCTCTGGGCCTAAATATTTGAGTGCTCAGATCCCCCAGCAGCACATCCACGAGGTGAGCCCTGGGGCTCCACAATAAACCATCAGACCTGAGTACTGTCAGCTGGGTGGTGGGCAAGGAGGGAACACAAGCACTGCAAAGCCCACAGGAGGATCAGGGGAAGCTCTGGGCTGCTGGGGGCAGTGGCACTGTGGGGCAGGCAGGTGAGTGCCCTGCAGCACAGGGCTTGGCTGGCGAGCAGGAGCCATGTTAGAAGCCGTGACGGAGTTGGCTGCAGGCAAAGAATTTGATCAACCTCTTTCAAAAACCTGATTTTCTGCTAACACTCCATCACACTCCATTTTTCACTCCTTTAAGTCAGGCACGTCTTATTAAGGACATGGGCAGAGCTATCCAAAAGGCTTTCCCCGTGCTAAGGAGTATCAAAATTAGAACTGCCATTAGAGGGAATTCAGATACTCTCCTGTCAAAATTAGGAGGTCTGTACTCCATCAAAATTCCTCCTGAAGCTAAGGAAATTCTACTGGGGCAAAACCTTCATTCAGGGTCTTGCTTTACGCCTATGTTTGATAGCCCTGTCTGTCAGCAGGAATTTTGGAGGCACACGCTGCTTTTGATGTCCCCATGTCCTGCCATTAGCCTGGTGCTGCTGAGCAGTCACCTTAAGGAGGAAAACATCTGCAGTCCCAGATTTCTGCTGCTGTCGCTGGCAGTCCTTCATCTCGAGCCAATAACATTCTGGCCACAAATAGCAAATTAATGATCTAGGAAATTTGTTGTTCCCTCGTATCCTTCCAGAGTCCCCTCCCACCCCTTCTGGGCTCTCTCCCAGCGTGACTTGGCCATGCCGGTCAACACATGTAGGACAGCAGAAGAAGAAGAACCCAAGAGCCATCCACCCCCCATTTTAGGAGCCATGTAGACGGAGTCAGCACTGATCCAAACTCTGATGCGTGGACAAGGAGGCCTTGGTGTCACCTGCCCTTCAACCCTGGAGCTGGCCGTTACCACGTAGCTTGCTATGGACCCATCACCACCAATGACTTGATGGTCCCCAAAGGGGACTAAGGAAGGAGCTTCCAGGGCCCTCTCATGCAGCCATTGACCACTAACCCTTCTGCTAGGCTGAAGCACATCCCTGGCCCGCAGTCCTGCCATCCCATGCCTGAAATAACCCTCAAACCTCTCACACCGAGAGCAGGAAATGGCAGCCCACCTTGGGCCAAGCACCTGGCACAGCTCCTCTGGAGCCAGGACAGCATTTCACAGCCACAAAACCAGATTTTATTCCATCTCCTCTGCCTTTTCAGGGCAGTCTATCTAGCAGCCCAGCAGCAGGAGGTAAGCAGCCCACAAACAGAGGGGTATAGTGGGCTGCACAATCCCTTCCATGCCTGTGTGGACATCTCGGTAGTGACCTTTATCACTCATGCACAGTATTTGCAGGAGCCGTGAGCACGGCAATGATTTAATCACTGCCCCAAGCACACTACCATCCCATCCACTGCAGAGGCTGTGTGCACACCCAGGGCTGGGCTTGTCCTGTCCTTTGTTATATGGCTGAAAATGTGCACCCTTGTCCTCTCCTCGTGTTGCCTCAGCTGTTTAACAAGCTCGTCCGACAATTACTTCCAGACTTGGATAAAAATCTCCTGCCCTGACGCTGTTAAATTATGTGAAACAATATTATAATTACATCCTAAAAAAAAAAATAAATAAATAAATAAATAAATAAATAAATAAATAAATAAAAGAATATTATTCAGGTTGCAAAATCAAGCACTGAAAAGTTACAAAATGCCAGAAATAGAGCTGCCTGAATAGCCTTCCCGCAGCGCCGCATGCATGATACAGCTCTAACTACACAACGATATGCCATTTTTTCCACAGGACCCCTGGCCCTGCCCTGGATGAAAGATGTTTAGTGAATGAGTCATTGTTCAACATCTTTTTTAACCCTTGTTGTTCAAGGTGTGCCCTCAGTGCTGTCCCGCACTGCTGCCAAATGCTGCTCTGCCATCAGAACTGCCTGGATCCTTCTCCAGGGTTCAAGGCAGCTCTGTCCAGAGACATCTGCACAGCCCCTGAGCGGCCCAGCTCAGAGGTGGACACCACAGACACCTGGATTAAGCCGTTCTCCCGTGGCAGAGAATCTGCAAAGTTAGCTCTGGCACCCAGAGCAGGGTCACAGCCAAGCTACCACTCAAGGAGAGGAGAGGAGACTTCTGATGTCTTCTGGCAGAGGACGCTGCCATGATGCCATGAGGGTGGTGAGGATTACAGTAAGGGAGGCTGATGGAGAGTTTTTCTTTCCCCAAAATCCTGTGGATCCTTTTTGTTCTTGACCCCACCAAGAGTCAGTGAAATGCCCACACCGGTGCAATAAAAGCACTGGGCTCATCTCCAAAGGGGCAGTAGCCCAAGCAGGTCAGCTCCAAGCCAAAAGCAACCTGAAGAAAACATTTTGACAGCTCCAGATTGATTGTTTTCACACATTTCTGACCACTGGGAAACAGGGCCAGTTTACTTCTAGTTTTTTAGTCCATATTTTCAAAAGAAACAGGGAAGTGCTGCAGAACAGATACCCCCACCAGCCCCACTTCAGTGCCCCAGTGCCAGGGCTGAGTTTACCCCCCAGCCCTGGACAGCTGCCACCAAATCTCCTGCCACTCCCCACAGAGAAAGGTGTCCTGGTGAAGACCAGTCAAACAAAATACAAACCTATTACAAATAAAAATAAAAATAAATACAGACTTTACAGTCACCAGAGCCCATATTCCTCCAGTACAACCTGGCCTTACTCATAAGCCAGGCCAAAGATCAGGCTGTTCGTGTGACAAGTTGGGAACTGGTCAAAACTAACCATCAGCACTACAGACTGAGTCCCATTCCTCTACTAGCACAGGCACAGAGGATTCTTCCCAGAAAATCCCCCAGATAAGCCATGAGTGTCCACTGGGATTCGCTAGCAGTTCTCAGCCACCAGCAGCCATGGTGCACAACACCACGTTCTAGCAAAATGTGGTGAAACACGATAAGGCAATGAAAGAAATGAGAAGGGAATGAAGCAAAACTAATTGACTTACCTGGATTTTTCAAAACGTTTTTCCCCTGGTGACTATTCATTCACAGACAGTGGAGACAGCGTCACAGAGTCTTCTCACTCACGTGCTTACTTTTTGTGTCTCCACTTTTTAAAAAAACTTTTGGTTTGAATCTGGCAGAGTTCATGCTCAGTGACTCCAGAATTTCTCCAGCATATGAAATATAAAGAATTAATGGAATCCCAAAGCATAACTCATTTGCACCATATAACATCTCCTGTTCCTTAGGAAGCAAATGAGCATATTCAAGTTTTTAAACCTTAAGCATTATGAGCAGAAAAAAATAAAATATAAATTACATTTACCTACTCAACATTACAGGGTTCAATGGAAGATAAAACAGTCTCTCAGTGCACTTCAGTGGGAACTGTACAGCCATTCAAGACTTTTTGACATGTCCCCTGACTGAGATTCAGCCTGGACATGAGCTTCACTGTCCATGTGTAATTGCAATTGGGCTTGGAGTGCCTTGAGAGTACAGATTCTAGGCTCACAGTTCACAGGACTGCTGCAAAGACATGAGCCTTTGGGCATGAAGTCATCTGCTCTCATTTAAGAGTGCTGAGTACAGACAAGCCAAGGCACACAGAGCCAAAGCTACCTTACAGCTACCAAAGTCAGCGTGAGCCCCAGGAGTGAGTTGATGACTTATTTTCTAGGGAAAAATCACCTCTGCAGCCAGAGGCACAGGGCCAGGACAGGTAGGGATAGACTGATATTTCTGGATGCTTTTCTCCAGGGCTGAATCCCTACAGGATAGGGATCTGAGCAGGGTATGGCCACAAAAAATTTATGATCCAGTCACAAGGAAGAAATTTTAAGCCAAGGACACATACAGTGTATGCAGGGATGTGCTGTTGTGCCAGGTGTGGCTGGAGTAACACAAGGAGAAGGGGAAGATATTTGCTTGGGGATTTTTTCCCTTCCCTTTTTATTTTTGAGCTCTGTGTGTGATGTTATTTGTCATCTCTCTGCGATCTGTCTGTACAGCATTCATCTTCTCATCAGTGATGAAAGACAGCACCCTTAAGGACTATGCTAGCCTTTTAATTGAGCTGTTTAAACTGATAAATTCAGCCAGGAGAAAATACCTTCAAAAGTGATTTTATTTGATAAAGAGAGCACATCTTTCAGGCCACCTCCAGTCTTAAGCAGTGAATGCTAAGACAGAGCTGCTCTCCTCTTCAGCAGCACTTCTGCAGGGCTAAGGGCAGCGAGTGAAAGAAGAGGGGACCAGCGATGCCTTGCAGCCCCATCTCTGGAGCACTGGTTCATGCCTGGATGTTCAGATGGTCTCTTTTAAGGTGTTCTGACACAAAGACAGCCTTGAAAATTATAGTGTTTTCTTGCATAAGTATAGCCCATAAATGCTTGTACTTGTGGGTGTAATGTCCTTCTCGAACAACTCTGGGGACTGACTTTTGGCTCTGCGGGTCTGGCTTGCAGAAGAGGTTTGCAGCTAATCATGATGCAGCTGAAAAAGTGCTCTTTTTGTAGGGTGCTTTCTGGAAAAAGGAGTAATAAAACTTTCCAAGTTTAATGCAGCCCTTGTTTGGGCCAAGTTTTGGTTTTAGTATGCTAGAACATCCAAAGTACAATCCCTCTCCTGCTGCCACCAGCTGTGCCCCCAGGGCTGGTAGCTGCCGAGGGGCTCACCAGGCAGCAGCCCTTGCATACACTTTCTTTGGCAGTGAATAATTGAAGTCCAGGCTTTTCCATCCCACCCTGCCAACCAAGCCTGGTCTGTGCATTTGGGACAGGCACCAGCACTCTCCAGCTCAGTTTATCTTTGAGTTTTAAATTACCGTGCAAGTTGGCAGGACCCACATTTAACTGGGGTCCGTGGGACCAGCCTGAGCAAAACACAAGCAAACTTCAGAGCTCTACAAAATGCTGTACTGAATCCTGTTTTCTCTTTGCTATTTTATCCCATGTGATGCTCTTCCCTATATATTTTCTCCCTCTCTTTCTCTCTCTGTATTTCATTGAGTGGTACTAAACACCCAGCATCCCTCAGCCCATATTTGATTTGCAGGGATGTCAGCTTCCATGGAGCAACTCTGCCTTGCTCTGGCATAGGAAGAACTCTTCACATTCCAGCCAGACCCAATACTGTTAACAGAGGAATGCTAAAATATTGAAGTACATGAATCTCAATCAACCTGAAGTAAAAAATGAAGTCCCTGCAGGAGCAGTACAGTTTCCTCCTCAAAAAGCAGCTGATTAGCAAGGTTAATTGGGTACCTGCCAGCAGCAGTCAGCACGTCCAAGCCAATTTGCCTATGTCTTGTAAGGGATGAGCGCCGACAACAGCATCCTCGCTATCCTTGGGTATCTAAGCACATGGGAGCAGGTGCAGACTCCCGCTCTGCTAGGCTGGACGGTGAATTTGTAAGATGTGGTGCTGAGGTCAGGCAACTCAGCTCACAGCTCACCTGCCCGAGCCACACCAGTGCCTCTGCCCACACCAAGCTGCAGCAAACAGCAAGGGGATCACTTGCATTTGAAACTTAAAGTAATTTCTTACTTTCACATTTTTTTTTTTTTGGCGTAAACAAATAATTTCTGCATCAAGATATCACCCAAACCTGTGTGCACTAACCCAAGCAGTCTTGCTGAGACACCCCAAACCAGACTGTTGCAAAGAGCAACAAACTCCAGGCTCCAGCTACTGCACCCAGTGGGTGCTTCATGCTCTGAATGCCCAGCACACAGCTGTGCCACCAGGCACAAGGGAAGAATTTGGAAAGCTGCAGCTGCTGGGGATGTGGGAACTACAGAGAAAGAACATAGTGGAGAGACCCGGGGACACAGACCTGGAGGACCTGCACTGGACTTTGCCAAGGGCACTCGGCTCTGGGGTGTAATGAAGGCTGCAGCAGCAGCTCCTCAGCAGATTTCAAAGTGCCACCCTAGAAAGGCAAAACAATAGATGGCAGGAAAGCTGAACACAAATTCTTAAAATATCCTTAGAATCATAGAATCAGATTCATCTAAGTTGGAAAAGACCTTCAAGATCAAGTCCAACCATCAACCTGAACGTCCGAGTCCCATCACTAAGCTATGTACCTTAGTGCCACCATATGTGCTGTGTGATGATCTGATCCATAACCGAGGACCTCTGGCACCGAGGTCAGACTATGCTTATAAATAATGAAAGTGGAAGCTGGGTGACTCCCAACACAGACACAGCATCATATTGGGCTAGAGCTGCCATTCAGGATGCAAGCCAGGCTCTGCCCTTCACAAAATAAGTTGTCACAAGACTGGGATAAAATGGGGTGCACAGAAAGAGACAGATGAGACACAGGCTTCTCTTAGCTACTCCTAGCCAACACTACCACCCATATTGGCGTTTGTGGCTGAGGCAGGGCCTCCATGCTGTTGTGTGAGATGGGAGCTGTGCCCACAAGACAGGGTTGCCCCCCAAAGGAAGTGAGATACAGCTACCCTGCTGCTGCTGCCGTGCCCCCAGCGCTGCAAATGGGCTGCCTTATTGCTCAGCTCCAAGGGCTCTGCACAGGAGAAGCTCCTGGACTTGAATCTGTATACCTCAGCCAACTTATCAAAAGTGTATAAGATGTTTAGGTCATTAAGCAGCAATAGAGAATAATGAAAAAAAAACAAGCCTGCACGTCACCACTATTAACTGCAGTGCGCTGAGTAGGATCAAGTTTCGGAACAGAATGCTGCATAGCAAAGCCAACGGAAGCGTGAAGAGTGGAGAGACTAAGGTCACCAGGAAGGGGAGAACAGAGCTGGCCCATCGGTCATAACCAGCAAGCGTACAGGGTCTCTGCTGCAGCCTCTGCTCACTTCCAGCCATTTGGGGCAAATTTAGTGCTGGGGAATTCAAAGCCCAAACAGCACCCAGCGCCCCAGCGCCCTGTGAGGTCAGAGGGGGCATCCCAGGGCAGCCCCTTGCTCCCAACCAGACACAGCCTCAGTCCTTTGTGAGTACAGGCTACCAAGCTCATCCTATGAAAAAGCAGAGGTGGCTTGGGAGGGATGACCCAGATCATTTGCATCTGCAAAATTCAGCCTGCAGCAGTGTGCGCACTTGCTGCACATATTCAGCAAAGCTTGACCTCTCCCTTCTGCAGCCCCAAAGCACCACAAAGCCTTCCAGCCATCATAGCACTGGTCACAGAGGGGCAGCAGCTCCAGGGAGGCGGGCAGCAGCTGACTGGCCGCTGAAAAAAAAAAAGTAGGCAAAGTCTTTACATCCCCTGCCCGGGTGAGAGGTTTTGCGTTGTGCTTGGGGCTGAACAACCAGCATCAGCTAGCACTAGTGCTGACTGAGAAAATAAGTCTCTTTTCCTACATGAAACTGCAGGAAAAAAAAAATCTCAAAAGAAGTCTTAAAAAATTCATACCTTGTTTCTTCATACCCTTTTCATAAACTGAAAGCAAGAACAGCTTTGGACAATGGCTCAAAGGTAAACTGACTTACTACACAAAATGAAAACAATCAAAATATGGTTATGTCCTGTAAAGTTTTAATTAAATAGAAAAAAAAAAAAAAAAAAAAAACATCTGGCAGGGGGAAAAAAGAAAAACATGGTCTCAAATGAGGTATCTCTTCTGCCCAGAATGCTGCAAGGCTTTGTCATAGCCAAGTTAGCTTCAGAACAGTCATATGCTGGGAAAGCCGTAGGGGTGACATATTACTAAGGCCTTGGAGTAGATAGCTGAGAGCTCTAGTGGCCTAACCATGACCTTGGCACCCCAGGCCCTGCACCCATCACTGCCCTTATCCCCCACTGCCCCCCACGCCATGGGCCCTGTGGTCCCTGAGCTGCTAAGGGGAAGGCAGCGGCATGGCACTGAAGGGTTAACACCAGCATTTGGATGTTTATTTTAAGAAGAGTGTAAAGCCCTGACAGGCCATAATTACAGTGTTGATAAGCAGAGAAAGAATATTTGATGTTTCAAATATCACATGACTAATTGGTGCTGGAACAGCTGTGCGTGTAATTTGGGTGATGTGTGTGGTGTGCGGAGGCGGGGAGGAGCAGGCCTTCCTGCAGCACGGCCGCGTAGGGTGGCCTTGCCCATGTTACATTGTCAAGCTGAATCAATAGGAGAATAAAGCACTAAATGCCTACTTCTATTCTCTGGAAGGTAGGTTTCTCCTGTTGCAAAACCCACCTTGGTTTCCTCATTCAGCACATTGAATTTTCAGCTAAAAATAGTAGACAGAGAGGGTGATGGCCCTAGCCTTCTTCTTCTGGTGCCCTAGGAGGAAGGAGGTTCAGAAACAGCCACCACCAAGCCCAGAGGGAAGGGGAAAAACCCCATGTCATTGCCTGACCTCCTGGGTCCTTCACAGTGGATTGCTTTAAGTCAAGTGGGACTTCATCACAGGTTCCTTCTGAACCTTTCTGCACTAGGGGTTTCTCTCCACCCCCATCCAGCTGGAATGATAAATGCATAAAGAGTTCAAGCTATTTTTATTTTAAAAAGGAATGAATATTTCATTGTTGTGATTCTCTTTTCCTCTTCCTTCTCCCACTGACATTGTCTCTCCAGATTCCCTCCTTGGGAAAGGACTCTCCCACAGCTTGCAGAAGTGATAGGAAATACATAAGCTTCTCTATCACACATTGCTGAAAGACTTTATTTTTTACTCTGTAGTCCATGGGGGACCGTGAACTATTTTTAAACCAGAGCTTGGTGCGATAAGAGCCTTTAATTACTAGATAAAATGTGTGCATCAAGGTATGGAGTTTGATTTTTTTTTTAAAGCTTCTTTAAGGAAAAGTGCACTGGGCTATGACTGCTCATATCAAAAGTTCCTGACACTCACTGGTGGGAGCCATTTTCTTCCCCAAAAGGGGAGAGAATGCCAAAGGACAATCTGAAGAGCTAAGCACCTGGCCAAGGCCAGGCTGGGATGGGGCCAGTGACTTCCCCTAGGAAGCTGAACACAACCCAACATCCACTGCTGCATGTTTGCTGATGCCTCAGCCTCCCAGTACTGACCAGAGGGCCCAGTTCATGACTGGATTTTGGAAACAGTTCCTAGACCTCCTCCAAATGCAAACCTGACTTCTCAGACCCACGTAGCAACGGAGAGAGTGAGGCCTATACAGCACCATGACCTCCAGCTGTAGACACTTTCTCCAGGTTGACCTAGTCACCCACTGGCACCTCCATACACCTACATCTCAGATGTCATTCAGACAAAAGATCTACCTCTCACACATTTAGGGCTGTCAGTCCACTTACACAGCTCTAGAAGTGGCATACTCTGCTCATAACAGTTGGACACAGACAAATCCACCTCAAAAAAGACTGCTTACTGAAAGGTTGTAACCCATCCACAGTCTCCTTCACTGTGAGCAGATCTGAATTTCTAAGGAGCTGCTGTGCAATGCCCATCCACCTGCCAGGCTTGGCCATCCTCATCCAGAGCCTTCAGTAATTGCTGACAGAGTTAAATTGGTTGCCTATAGACTAGAACTGTAACAACTGGTGAAGAAATGTATAGCTTTCTCTTGAAGCACCGTCACAAGACCTGTTCCACCAGCAACCTGCTCTCTAACAGCAGTCATAGCATAGTAGCATTAAAAGCATTAATGAAGCATACTTAGGTCTCTGAACTCACAGAGGTTTGCCATAACATTGTACCCACCTGAGGGGCACTCCTAGGAAGCAGGAAACACATCACACACTGCAACCTAGACTAAAATCTTCTAAAGAAAATGCTGCTCTAACTCCAGCACTTTTAAAGCGTGAGGCACTGAGTGCATCAATAGGCACTAATCATCCTTACCAGCCCCACCTGAGACCCCCACCCATGCACCCCAGCCATGGGCCCAGAAGCTGTATGGGCTCTGGCCTTGCACCTGTGCCTATTTGCTTATGGCCTTGGTTGGTGGTTGAGGATTTTTGGCCTTTCCTTCTGCTAGGGCCTGGTGTTATCCCCATGGCCAAAGTATTGTTTCTCACTCAGGGGACTGCCATCTTCAAGCTCA
Organism: Oxyura jamaicensis; assembly: GCF_011077185.1. Lineage (NCBI taxonomy): Eukaryota > Metazoa > Chordata > Aves > Anseriformes > Anatidae > Oxyura > Oxyura jamaicensis. Next base: position 18,556,170 of record NC_048901.1, on the reverse strand, counting down.
TCCCCATCTCACCCTGGAGGTAGTTCTAGGGGTTATGGTTTTACCTCTTCCTTTTTGCAAAGCTCAGTGCTTTACTCTAATTGTGTTTTGGCTGGAGGCTGCAGAAGAAGGAAATGATTATGGGTTTTACTATCTCTTAGAATTCAGCACAAGAACCCCAGAGCAGCTGTGGCTGAGATGAAGAAGTATTTATATTGCTCTTTTTCTATCACAGGTGTTTCTCTTCTACTGTAAGAAAGATTCACTGGCGTTACACTAATATATGTGTACATTGATTAAGTCTACTGACACCTGGTCCCAAAACCAATAGGAAAAACAACTTGCACATCATTCTCTATTCAGATATTTATAAAGCCTCTGTATTTGAAGTATGATATCATTTTTGTATCTATGTCATGTGCAGTAGTGGTTCTTACTCCACAAATAATATTGCATCATGTTTTCACCAGTAGCTCTCTAGGAGGTAAGCGTGGAGGTCTTTACATAGAATCTAGCAGACAAAATAAAAATTAAAAAATTTCTGTTTCCTGTAATCTTTTCCTTCCCCTTTTGGCAAGGGGATACATAAATGCTATACCCGCTACATAATTTCTTTGCATATAAAACCAATAATTATTTTAGGAATCATTCTGGAGTTAATCCACTATGACCGAAGGTGAGATAATTTAGGACTTCATTTTAAATCCACTAATATTGATTTCTGACTGCTTTTCCTTCCCACAAGGCTACAAATCAAGAAGAATGTGTCAGGCTCTGGCAGCACACCCCCACACCAGCTCTTTTCCCAGCCCTCAGTGCCACCGTGGGCCAGGCAGCTCCCCTGCGCCTTTCACCTGCAATGTGGTCCCCTCTGCAGGCCTGGGGGACAAGTGACCAAGCAGCTGCTGGTTTGGCTCTGTTTGTCCTGATCCATAGATATGGATTATATCACCTTTACTCATGTTAGAGGACTGCCAGAACTCCCTGGTGCTGAGCCTGCTAGATAGTTTGGTTTTCCTTCTTCCTCACTTGCAAAGTGATGTTGCTGCTCAAGCTTTTGAGGGCACATGCATCTCAGCTCATCGCTCTGGAGGTGACAGCCACCACCAAGGCACTCCGGTGCCACCGAGGTTCTCGCTCTGCCTGCACATTGCTGGGATACCCCAGTCTTCCTCTGTGTTAACTCCTGGAAGGGGAAATCTGACTAATGCAAGAAGGGAGCAAATCCCTTGGCGTCAAGCTCATGGAAATGAGCATCAAAATACCTCTGGGGTGCTGAGCTCCCAGTGCCACATCTGGGGGATATCCCTGGGCACTAAGAGGCCCTTCCCAGACCTGTTCGTGGGAGCCAAGCACTGACTTATGTGAGTAGGCAGAGAGAAGAGCCTGTGGACCCAAGAAGCATACCAGGGCTTTATTCTGAACACTAAATAAGCATCCCTACTAAACAAGTCCTTGTCAAACCATAAACCCACTGCCATGGGGCAGGGCTTAAGGCCGGGGTTAGACTGGATTAGCAGCAGGGCTGCTCCTCCCAGGCTTTGATTTAATTCACCAAAGTTTGTGCAAGTTATAAAAACCAAGCTCAGAATGGCTTAGGAAAAAAACTAGACTGGAGACACAAAACTAGCATCTTGAAAGCAGAATGAATTTTAACTGCAGCTGATGATCCAACTTTCAAGCAGACAAATTACTTTGTGAAAAGACTGGTACAGCCAAGCCCCTTTTCAATTACAGAAAGCTAACTCAATCAGCTCCTATTCTTTTTAAATAGATCTGGTGGGTTTAAATGAATGTGCATAATATGTGGTCCATTTATTTCCAAGAACATTGCAGGGAAAGTTGCTTTATGGATTCACTGGAAAAAAAAAAAAAAAAAAAAAAAAAAAAAAAAAAAACTTAGTGAAGAAAAAAAGAATCAATAGAAAATATCCACCTTTATTTTTTTTTTAAAAAAAAAAAAAAAGGCTTTTTTACCAAAACTCAATCACTTCACAGTGGCACTGTTACTGAACTTGATTAAGACACTTCCAGTGTTTGTATAGGGGCTTTCTTCAATCACCTTTGCAGAAATTTCTATTCCTCAAGCCACAGGGTTATCTGCAGACTAGGAGGGATTTCTGGAGTGAATCCCAGAGCTGAAGCTTATCTTTGCAAACCAAGGGAGATGGCTTTTTTCTTGTTAGTTGGGGTGGGAGGAAGGAATGAAGGAAGCCCTTGTTTCCTGTATTGCAATGCCATGGGGCACCAGCTCCCCAAGATGTACTCCCCCAGTATGTCCAGTATGTATTTGTATGTTGGATTTGGGAAGACCAGCCAGCCCAGTCCAGCCTGTGGCCTTGCTGAGCATGCCGCAATACCCGAATTTTGAGGTATTCACTGAGGTTTGAGGGTTCTGTGGGTCCAGCAAATCTAGCTGTTGAAGTGTTAGTGTGAGTCCTGATGCAAGGAATCCAAGAGGTCCTGGGAGCAGAATAGTCAGGCTGGAATAATCCACTTGGTCCATCTTGATTAAATATTTTGCCTTAGTGAGGCAAATAAAAGAGGCCCCGATGGTTTCTGCAGCATGTCATAATAAGTTCTGTCATAAAAGCACTGGGCAACACGTTTGTTTTTCGGGATCTAAGAATGAGCCACCAGTGCTTTGGGATGTGGGGCCCTGACCGGCAGAAAGCCAAAGGCCAGCAGCGCTCTGCCCTCTCCAGGACTGCTGGGCTCAGCCACGGCTGTCAGCTAGCGGTGTGCACCTCGCCAGTTCTCAGCATTAAAGAATTAGCAGCTGGTTCTGCTCGCTCTCAGAAACAGGATAAGACATGAAATGCACATTTCTGGCATTTATATGAAGCCGTTCGTTCTCCTGTATGTACCTGCTTGCATAGCAGGGCGATGTGGAGGTGCAGAGCAGCTGTAAAGAAAGATGATGCTTTTTTCTGCGGGTAGTAGCTATTTTTCTGAGACAAGGGAAGAAACAGTGAGAGCGCCAAACAGTCCCTGTTTGCAGTGAGCCTGGCATTATCTTTGAGCCATGCCTGGCTGTACAGATTGATTGGGAAATGTCATGCAAGAGCAAAAGCACCTGTTCATTCACTCCATCCCATTCCAAATGATGAGAGGTGAGCCAGATGGGTGCAAGAACAGCAGCGTGCTTGCAGAGACTGACTCTTCTCACAATGCTTTCAATTGTTCAAAGAAAGTCACAAGTAACTTCAGGTCAAATGTTTGAGGGGAAATATTTTGTTTCAGTTTTGAAGTTTCCTTTAAAAAAAAAAAACAAAAACAAAAACAAAAAAAAAAAAAAACAACAAAAAAAACTAAGTACTCAGTATTTAAAAAAAAAAATACTGGTTTGGTACAGCATTTTTCATTCACTTTTGTCAGTGTTAGGGATGAGGTCAAAAGAGAAGCACGAAGATGTAAATAATTTCCCGAGGTGATCTGCACACCTCACAGCAAAGCTGGATATATAACTCAGACCACTCAAGTCCCTGTCTCTATGTAAGTCAGTTGTCCACAATGTATAGCATGTAACTCTAATTAAACACTGTTCCCGAACTATTTTTGAATGAAGATTTAATTGTTCTTTTCAGTAACAAGCACCTCATATATCTGATAGATAAAGCTATCTCTGGGGCTGGGTGGTGGTAGATATCTCAGATTAATTATCAGCTAACTTGGAGATTAACATGGGAAAGTGTCTACACTAGCCTTAAAAATGTGTGAGTACTTTACATTAATTGGCAGTCAATTAAATTGAGCTAAAAAGTGCCCAGAGTGGACACACTGAGGAAAATAACTGACTCTGCTCTATGCTGTATATGCTAATTTAAAATCACTGCAACAGTAATTTCAAAGCTAAGTTTTTTCCAACATGACGGAGGATTAATCTTCATTCACATTCCAAGGGGGATAGATACATTTCTATTAAACAAAGCCATTTTTCCATTTCCCAAGCTTTAAAAATAAGTTATGGCTTTTTATTTATTTATTTATTTATTTTCTTTCTGTCAGAATATGCATCACAATTTTGTTTAAGTGACTGTTCCTTAAAGTTCTCCTCTGGAGACTTTCTGCTGTAACCACACTGGGAGGGAGGAATTCCCCCTCCCTCCCTGCTGTGTCCCACTCCTTCCCTGTGCAAGGCCAGGAATCCCCCAGGTTTCAGGAGGAAACTCCTTTCTCTTCAATGCTGCTGCTCCCGAGCATGAAGCACCTAGAGTCCGTTTTCTCATTTTGCTCAGAAAATTGAAAGTCTCAGTGGATAAAAAGTGTGAAATAGGAGTAACAGCCAAAGAGAGAGAACTGCATATATTTTATTGCAAGAACTTTCCTTGGGACATTAAGGATATTTGCTTCGCTGTGAATTGTTATTATGTACAACATGTAGGTTTCTTTCAGACCCTTTTCTTCATTCTTTACCTCAAAAAAGAGAAGAGTTAACAATGCTCAGGGAATTAGGGATTCACTTTGTGGTGTCTGAAATTAATGTAAATTGAAATCGGTGCTTCAGGTGCTGAGGTGAGGTTCTGAAGTTTTCTATGATGTGAAGCAAAGAAAGAGCTGAAAAAGCATGAAGATACTCATCAAAACGCTCCATTTTAGCTGCGTGGATTTTTCTATTTTCAAAAAGCAGTCGAGGTGAGACTATCATAGCAGTTAAGAAACTGAGGTTTTGTTGAGCATGCACATCTAGATAAATGACACCCTGCTGCGAGATGTGAACGAATAAGGAATACAGAAGAGGTGGAGATAGGGCGCCCTGTGGTGCCAGCAAGGGGAGTCCTGCTTCCCATCCCTGCCCCGTGGACCCCATCTCCTGCAGCACCCTGGCAAGAGCTCATTCCAACAGACTGGCAAGATGTGCAGGTGAATTGGTGCCTGGCACCATGCTAATACCTCATGGCAGCTAATGTTCTCCGTCCTGCAGGCAAAATCCTGGTTCCATGCTTGCCCCTGCATCCAAACAAGCAACAAATACACATTCAAAGGTCACTTCTCCATGTGGACAGTTGCTATCCTTCTCAGGAGGGTCTTGTTGCAAACTCAGAGAACAGAAGGGGATGGAGGAGGCAAAGTATATAGCTCTGGGAATTAAGTAGTAGTCACCCTAGCTCCAGGATTAACCTCCTATGGGACCTAGGCAAAGCACACATTTCTGTGCACCTTGGTACCCCATTGTACCGGGTCAAACTCAGTAGTCTAAAACATGGCAAGAGTTTAAATAGTACCAAAGTTAAAATAGGCTTTGGGGTCAGAGAGAAATACGTGGCAGCCTGAGCTTTCATAGATAAAAACAGATGTCTTCAGAAGGTAATCTCTGTTAGACTAGAGAAGGACATTACAAGAAAAGCCTGAGAGCCCCGGTATAAAGTAATTTTCTGTTCTAAGGCATAGGTGGTTCATAACAGTCCCATGTGCTTTGGTTTAGATCATTTAGTCTGTTTTGCTAGCAAATATCACTGTGTGCTGATAAGCTAAATTTCAGCAAACCTTGGTACAGTCAGCAGGGAGCAAGGTTTGTTCTGCTCTTTAACTTCATCAAAGCACATTCTTTCTTGCTTTCTTTTTTTTTTTCTTTTGACTGGAGTACTGCAAATACTTCTGATCACAATCTGAGCAAACAGTCTCACAGCAAACACACCCTGCAGCCCCGGCACCTGCACCTCTCTGCCTGCATCCCACTCCCCAGGTACTTTGGGGGAGTCACGATGACCCATCCATCACAGCACATGGCCAAATCCCCTGTACCTCCTCTAAATCTACATCAATTCCTTGATAGACTGCACTTCAGAGTGCAGCACCACAGGGTAAACCTGGCACTGGGAAAGCTGGAAACCAGCTTTCCAGGCTGCAGCATCCGAGCCAGTTATCATTCACCCCCAAGTGCTGTAATTGGCCTTAGAAATCTGCACGTCTTAATTCCTGGGCCCCAGCCCAGCGCTTGGTGGAAGTCCGCTGCGTGCCAAGGTCACTGCAGCCCTCAGTGATCCAGCTCAGAGGAAAAAGGAGGAAAGGCTCCATTTTCTGTGGTTAAAATTGCAATTCTGACACTCTCAAGTCATTCATTTGAGGGGAACAGGGAAATTAAACTGCCCTCCTGTGGGTACTGCAGCCACATCTCCCCGCCCCACTGCTGGACCCACCATTTTGGGAGAGCCTCCTTCTCCTCCTCCTCTTTCTCCTCCCCCTCCTCCTCCTCCTTTTCCTCCACCAGCATCTCAGAGAGCCTGTGATGGTCACTGGATCCCTCCTGGCCTCTGTGGACACATCTCACCTCAAAGACTTCAAAGGAAGAACAGAGCTGGAGCATGGCCGTGCTGCACCTCGGTGACAGTAATGTTAGGAGAATGGTAGTAATTTGAATGTTAATTAAAGAAGATAGTTATTGACTTTAATGGGAGATGGACCAGGCTCTTACACACCTACTAAATAATGAGAAAGTAGTGAGGATGCTGTCACTGTTGGGGAAATAACCACAGTACTGATGTGCTGGGAAAATGCAGCCTCCTCTTGGTAAAGCCGATACCCTGGAGAGCAGCGAGGACCTTGCTGGAGGAGATGGAGCTTCATGTTCTGCCCCAGCAGGCTAGCTCCTTCCTTTCTGTATAATTTACTCTTGTTATAATAGCACTTGCAGGCCCCAATAAACAACAAATGTGTTGTTAGGAGGCCTCTTACCACTGCGTTACACAGGTGACTGGCACTTATAAGGTGCTGATATAAAAAACGGCATTCTCCCGCAGCTCATAGCACCCAAAACTCTTTAGCCCAGAGCATGCAGGTGTCTTTTAGTGCGAGCGGGTGCCAGCCCTCCTCTGGCAGCACTGCCCCAGCACCCAGCAAAGCCAAAGACAGCTTTTATGAAACGAAGCAGGGGCCCCCATCCCCTCCCATCAGTCTGGATGTGGCACAGCAGGGTCAGGGCAGATGGGACACAAAAGAAGGTCACGGCCCAGGGGAACTTGCACTCAAAGCAGGGCAAGGGACTACTGTCAGATGCAGGAAGAAAATAAAAGGAGGGCAAGAGAAAGCAGTATGAATAGGTATTTGAATATGTATTTGAAAATGCATTCATTTATTCAGAGAAACCATGTACAGAGACAGAGACATGGTTCTGGGACAGCTTAACCCGAGCAGCAGCCAGCCCCACAAGCTCGGCAAAGCTCCTCACCTGATGAGAGGAGCGAGGGGATGAGAGGTGGAAGAGTGGTGTTTCTCCCTGAAAAACTAGCCGGATGATTTTGTCACCTGGGGCCAGAGGCAGCCGCTGATGAGGATGCCACGTGCAGAGCAGCCACCTCTGCTTGGCAGCTCATGGGTCCTGGCGTGGCTTCACCACAGCCCCGTTGCTCTGGGTGGGTTCAGCCCCAGGGCCTGCAGTGCATGGTTCTGATGGCAGGGGAGGTTTGTTCGGGCTTTCCTGGTATGTGAGCTGCGATTTCAGGGAACTGTAGAGGGAACGTTATGCTACGGTGATATTTGGAACTAAGTATTAGGTTTACAAATATCCCTCCCTTAAATTTAATGCCATAAGATTTCTCTTGACTCTCATTTTCACTTCTCACATTTCATATTTGATCTGTCACTCCCTTAATAGCAGAGCAGAGGGAGTGAAGGGAAGGGGATGTGCCAATCCACTTTCTCAAGGTCCTCACGACGTAGTAAGAGCTCAGAAATCCCTACAATGGGCCATCAGCTCTCAGCTGCAAAACGCACGTCATTTGCCAAGCATTACCACCCCAGCAAAAACTTCTCCATCTGTATTGCCGCGGAGCACATTGATTCATTGCAATGTTTCCTGGGAACATTTGTATCTATGCACATGACTCCGTGAACATTGACCAGATAGCGTGGAAAATCTCCAAGCCACCTCCTTGGCTGAATGAGATTTTCAGCCCAATCACCGAGACTTACTTCAATTTTCATTGCTCATGCTGACATTTTAATGATACTGGCTTTGGCTTATTAATAGAGCGTAGTGAAACCAGCTTGTATTTTTCCCCTCCTTTTCTTTTTTTTTTTTTCACTCTCTTCCATCAAGGGGCATTTATTACTGCCTGTGGAAGATGCACACCTCTCTGTCACGAGAGGGGCACTGAAGCAGGGCGAGATGGCTGCTGCTGCTGTGTCTCCAGCGGAGCTGGGCAAGGGCAGGAACCAGAGTGTAATCATTCAATAAAGAGAGAAAATGTGGGCCCAAAGAAAAAGGCTTAGATTAAATAATTCTTCGATGCCCCTTATGTCTTCATCTATTTCTCAAAAGGCATTACGTACAAAGCAGAAAGCAGTATTACTTTTTGTGTTAATAGAAGAGATGAATCATCTAATGCCATTCAACAGTTGGAACTAATATCAAGGTTCAGGTTTCACAGCTGGCTGCAAAAAAAGGCAGGGAAAAAAATCACACATCACAATTTGTTCACTTTTAGGGAAAGATCCATGGCCAGGCCCAAGGTCTGTGACTTCCTCTGGTCTCTAACGAGCAGTATGAAATAGAAGCCCTCCCTTTGAAGCCTTCAGACTTAATTCTTGATCTCTTGACTGCTAAACAACCAGCTGATGGAGCCTTTTCAGGATATGTAAAGAGAGCAGTGTGGGCTTGCTGCTGCTGTGTAGCTTCCAATAAATAAATAAATAAATAAATAATAATAATAAAAACAGCAGCCAGCTGGGTCCAGGGACGCAGCAACGTCCCCATGCACCTCTGTGAGGTTTGGAGGAAGCCCAAGGTGAAAACTGGCTCTGGAACAAGGCATGAATGAGCCACTGATAATGTCAAACCACGTTTACAAAAATCTGAGATTTCGGAGATGTTCACGCAGGAGTGTAGGTGGATCAAAGACTGACATGGCCACTTCTCACGAATTGGTCTTCTCTCATGTCCCCTGTGGCTGCCTGGCCCCAGCCTCCAGCCCTTGCACCAGTGATGTATGAATGACCACGGGCAGCAGCCCCAGACTCGTGGCACCAGTTTGTCCCAGTACATTAGACTGTAAAGTACAGCCAAGCAAATCTTTCATGTGAGATTTGTTTTTTCCTGCTGCACAGGTGGCGACCCAGGAACAAAATGCTAGAGCCACCTGGGCTTGATCCGCTGAAATCAGTCGGTGGTTTTCAGAAAAAGCCTGGATGCAATCTATTATAACTAATCATGAGAGGGAGACAGAGGAAACAGCACGTGTTAGGGGTATGAGTAGTACAGTCTCCAGGGCAAGAGGAATTAATTGTTTGCATCCTAATTCTTCACAATGTGTGGAAGTCAATGGGAGGGAAAGATGCCTATGCCTTGCAGAACAAAGGTGCGTAAAGCCAGGGTCACCTTTCACAGCAAAACCTCATAGAAACTAGATGACAGCCCATCCATGCTGAGTTTCTCCACATCAGAGGTTTGAATTGCAGCAGAATAATTCCAGCATCTGTAATTAGCACTTCCATTAAATTCTTGTTGCTCTCATATTAATTTCAGGAGTTTGGAACTGTCAGAAATGTTATTAGGGATGCTATGCTTGTCAGGAGCTGCAAATAAAAGTTGAGTTCCTGATTAAAAGTTTAGGGCAGCCCTTATTATTTTCTGCATCAGAAGAGTTGTCTTTTTGGGTTAGCCTGTTAGTCAGTAGTTTCATTACAGAGGGTCTCTAATTGTTTCTGCCTCAAAGCTATTTAAAAAGACAGCTTGCTTTTCACATGTTCCTCACTGAAGCCAAATACAAAATTTTCCCATTTGTTTTCAGAGCCAGAAAGGCACAGGGACACTGAGAAAGCACTGGAAGGAGTCACTGCTGAATTTTCCAAATTATCTACTGGCTGGACCAACGAAGGCAATGGGAGGTGGAAGTCTCATGAAGATATTTAGCCTTCCTCGACATCAGTGGTTACATCACCATCCCTCTTGGTTGTCACCTTGCTCTGCTGGCAGCACCATGCAGGGGAATGGAAATTAGCTGTCCCTCCCACTAAGAACCTTATACAAGGATACACATTTCCATGTGAACCAATATAA